>NC_058130.1:682173326-682301629 GCF_016433145.1 Gracilinanus agilis
GAGAGAGAGAGAGAGAGAGAGAGAGAGAGAGAGAGAGAGAGAGAGAGAGAGAGAGAGAGAGAGAGAGAGAAAATATAAGATAGTTTGGGGAAGGCATGCATTAGCAGTTGGGACATCAAAAAAGAAATCATGTAAAAGAGCATAGGGGCGAGAAAGGAATCACCTTCAAGGAATTCGGACAGTTTATTGCAACCTAGACCTAGAGACAGAGTTTCATGTATGGGAAAAAGTATTGAACAGTGAGTGATTTGGCCAATATGACTATTGCTAGGAAACTGATGTATTAGAAAGACATAAAGAGGTTAGGTTGTGAAATGATTTAAGTGTCAAGCAGATGAACTTATACGCACAATACTTGTACTGGCAGTACAAGATCTTAAAATGAAGCCCAATGGACAAAAGTTGCAGGAGGACAAATTTTGGTAGGATATAGGGGAAAACTTAACAGAACTATGCCAGGAAGGTAAAGGTTTCTTTGGGAAATAGTTGGGGGAGACCCCAACCTTGGAAATTATCAAATGGAGGCTGGGAAGATACTTGTCAAGGATATTATAAAAGGGATTCCTATTCATAAAGACACTTATGATGATGATGATGCCCCTTATTTAATGGATTTTAAGCTCAATATAATTTAGTATGGCATCACAACCAATATGATTCTATATTTTTATTTTAGATTACAAACTCCTTAAAATGGTACTTTAGCCATATCTTAAAGTCAACTAGCAAGACCAGAAGGTATTGTTGAGGAAAAAACATATTCTAAAAACGGGGGACAGTCAGTGCAACCCAGAAATGGAGACAGAGGTTGCATCATAATTTATTTGTGTATGCCTAGCATCTAACATAGTTTTTCCCATTGTAAGTTATTAATATATAAATGGATTTTATATTCTCTATGTAGGGAGCAGAGAGATACTGAATTTTGACCAGCTCCCTGGACAGTATCTTGTCAAGGATTTGGTGTCGGGCATTTTCCTTCATTGAATCATTGTATCAATGAATATGTCAGAGTAAAGAAAGGTTGATCTGAAATATCACAAATTTTTAAAAACACCAGCTCAGACAGCTTGCAGAACTTCCCACGGAAGCTATTTCTGAGACAGGTAGGAGCTATTTCTTCCCCCAGGAAACCTGCTAGAGAAATTTGAAGAAACTAGTTTTCGCTGCTCCTATTCCAGTTTGACTAGCGTCTGACTGAATATAGGGATGGTTCTGGTTTGCTATTGGCCTAGGTCATCCTCCCCTTTTGAAGGCCCTTTTGAACGAGCATCATTACTGTTGAATAGTTTTCTGCATATTTTTTTTACCCTTAACTTCTGTGTATTGGCTCCTAGGTGGAAGAGTGGTAAGGGTGGGCAATGGGGGTCAAGTGACTTGCCCAGGGTCACACAGCTGGGAAGTGTCTGAGGCTGGCTTTGAACCTAGGACCTCCCATCTCTAGGCCTGGCTCTCAATCCACTGAGCTACCCAGCTGCCCCCAGTTTTCTGGATATTTTGACAAGTGATGGCCAGTAAAATCTGGGTTTTCAGTGAATTACTATTGTTGGTACCAGTAATACCAATCAGAGTCCATAACACATCTTTAGTGAGCAATAGAAAATTCAGTTTCTAGGACCATCAATAGAGTGATCTGTGATTGTTTTGGAGGCATTAAGGGGTCACAAGTCAACAAAGAAAATTCTCATTGGATGTGTTTCTTAAGAACTTGGGCTGGGACTGTTGAACTTTCAATTTTATCTATCTCAGAACCTTCTCTGAAGTTAAAGTGCAGAGACCTGGTGCTGAGCATGTTAAATAAATTAAAAGTAAAGCACCAGTTATTTTCCTAATACTGCAGGCACTATGAAGATTGATTTCACTTTCCTGCTCCTCAATACCAGAGTGGCAACATGGTATGATGGAATGATGAATTAGGAGGAACTGGGCTCAAATTATGCCTCAAACACTTATTAACTGTGTAACCTCAGAAACAGGTGATATTTGGTGACACAATAGATTCAAAATGAGCCTCAGACACTTACTAGCTGAATTACCATGGGTAAGCCACTTAACGTCTGTTTGCCTCGGTTTCCACAATTATAAAATAGAGATAATAACAGAGCCTCCGTCACAGGGTTATTGTGAGGATAAAATGAGAAATTTATTAATAAAGACCCCCAAAACCTATCACAGTGTATGGCAAATAGTAAGTCCTATATTAAGCATTATTCTCTTTTTTCAACTTTCCCAAATTAATTTATCCTCTCCATGGCTTGGTTTCTTTAGTTGTAAAATAAGAGAATTGGACCAAATGAGCATCTTTTCAGTTCTGAACTGATGATGCTGTGACCATCCCTTGTCCAGAAATTGCTAAGTCCCACTGATTTTATCTATTTATTATACCTTTCCAGATCTCTCTGTTCTCATTACCATCACCATTGTTGAAGCCTGAATCGGTTCTCTTCTCCATGATGGCAAAAGTCTCTTAACTGTTTTAATTTATTTTTTTATAAAAGAAGGTCTGATCACTAAACACTAAAAGAAGACTTTCATAACATTTGGTTCAACCTCTTCATTTTACAGATAAGGAAACAACAACTTAGAAAAGTAAGATTATTTGCCTGATATCAAACACATGGCAGATGTAAAACTCAGAACTGGAGTGCTTTGGCTCTTTGCTCATTACCCTTTATTATCCTCCCTTAGTGGAAATGTGGCTGCTTTCAGTTTTTCCTCTTAAATTCCATCCCCAAAAGCTACCAGAATTAATTTCTCAATACATATGTTTGATTACGACTCTACTTCTCCTTTCCATTGCCTCCCAGATGAAGTGTGATCTTGTAAGACTCATAAATTGTTAAAAGTGTATGATACTTTAGAGGTTGCCTAGTCTAACCCACTGGTTTTGCAGCTGAGGAAGCTGAAGTTCAAGAATGTGAAGTAACCTTCTAATGTCATATATAATAAATTATAGAAGAGAGGCTATAAGAATTAAAGTGGTTTATACCCAAAGTCACATGGTAGATGATCTTACGTAGGATTTAAACTGAAACTTTAATGATTCCAAGACTTCCATTATTTTATGATGCCCTCCCCAGTAGCAGACTTGTTAAATGTTTATTGAATGAATGGCTGGATAAATGTGGCATTAATAAAAGGAAAAACAGTAACAATTAGAACTAGTCAAATGAAGAATGGACTTCCTCAGGAAGTTAATCAGTTGACAAGAAGTTATTATGCCCCTAGTAAGTTTCAGGACCTGTACCTGGTACTTTTAAACCTCCTCTACAAACATTCACTCTTCATCAGCTGCATAAACCTACGCTAACCTCTAAGGGAGCTATCAGAGAATGGGGAATGGGCAAAATGGAGGGTGAATTGGAGGAGGTGCTGTTCAGAATCATCATACAAATAGGGAAAGGCTGAAAGGAGAGAAAGAAGAATAAATAGGGAAAATAAGATCTCTATCTAATAATAAAAAAAACACAATTAGTTATCATAACTGTGTACATGAATAGGATGAACTCACTCATAAAACATAAAATGGCTTCAAAGTAGATTAAAAACCAGAATCCCACAATATGCTCTCTATAAAAAAATACATTTAAAGCAGGAAAACACACAGAGTAAAAGTCAGGAACTGGAGAAGAATCTATTATGCCATAGCTAAAGTAAAAAAAAAAAAACAGGAGCCACAATCTTGATCTCAGGAAAAGCAAAAGTAAAAATTAAATCTAGTCAAAAGAAATAAGGAAAGAAATTACTTCTTGATAAAAGGCACCACAGACAATAAATATCAAGAAATATACATGTACCAAATGACATAGCATTCAAATTCCTAAAGGAGAAGTTATAGGAGGAAAGAGTAAAGCTTTACTGGTGGGAGACTTCAACATTCTCTTCTCAGATTTAGATAAATCCAACTAAAATATGCAAGATAAATAGAACTATAAAAGTTTGATTTGATAAACCTCTGGAGAAAACTAAATAGAAATAGAAATGAATATACATTTTTCTCAGCAGTACATGTTACCTTCATAAAAATTTACCATAAAATAGGGCATAAAAACCTCACAACCATATGTAGAAAAGCAAAATTATTAAATACATCCTTTTTAGACCATAATGCAATGAAAATTACATTCAACAAAGGGCAGCCGAAAAAGACTAAAAGTATTTGGAAACTAAATAATCTTATCCTAAAGAATGACTAGATCAAAAAAGAAAACATAGAAACAATCAATGAGAAAAAATAGAATGGTTAAACAATCCCATCTTAGAAGAAGAAACTAAACAAACCATCCATAAATTCCCTAAGCAAAATATCACCAGGTCCAGATGATTTCACAAGTGAATTCTACCAAGCACTAAAAGAACAATTAACTCCAATTTAGAGAAAAAAAGTGAAGAAGGAATTCTTCAAAATTCCTTCTATGAAACAAATATGGTGCTGATGTCTAATCCAAGAAGAACAAAAACAGAAAAGAAAACTAGACAAATTTCGCTGATGAATACTGATGCAAAATTTTTAATCAAATGCTAGTAAAGAGATTCCAGCAATGTATCACATGAATCATACACCATGACAACGTGGTTTTTATATCACACCATAAAGAGATGATCCAATATTAGTGAGATGATTTATTTAACAAATTCTAACTTATATTGGTTTTATATTAGAAGCACCATTCAGTTTTTCCACCTTTGTATTCATATCTTTGTTCTTCAGAAATCCAAGAAATGGTTTCACTTTACTGATGTCACTTACCCCAGGTCTATTCCACTGATCTTCCCTTCTATCTCTTAGCCAGTATCATATTGTTTTGATGACTGCTGCTTTATAGTATAGCTTAATATCTGGTACTGCTAGGCCACCTAACTTCACATTTTTTTCATTATTTCTCTTGATATTCTTGATATTTTGTTCTTCCAAATGAATTTTGTCATAGTTTTTTTCTAATTGAATAAAAAGGTTTTTTGGTAGTTTGATAGATATGGAGCTAAATAAGTAAATTAAGTTGGGTAGAATGGTCATTTTCATTATGTTAGCTCGTTCTACCCATGAGCAGTCAATGTTTTTCCAATTGTTTAGATCTAGTTTTAATTGTTTGGAAAGTGTTTTGTAGTTGTGTTTGTATAATTCCTGTGTTATTTTGGTAGATAGATTCCTAAGTATTTTATATTGTCTTGGGTGATTTTAAATAGTGTTTCTCTTTCTACCTCTTGCTGCTGTGATGTTTTGGAAATATATAGAAATGCTGATGATTTATGTGCATTTATTTTTGTATCCTGCAACTTTGCTAAAGTTGTTGATTATTTCTACTAGCTTTTTAATTGATTCTCTAGGATTTTTTAAGTAGACCATCATATCATCTGCAAAGAGTGATAGCTTAGTCTCCTCCTTGCCTATTTTGATACCTTCAATTTCTTTTTCTTCTCTAATTGCTACTGCTAGTATTTCTAGTACTATGTTGATTAAAAGAGGTGATAATGGGCATCCTTGTTTCACTCCTGATCTTATTGGGAAGGCTTCTAATTTATCCCCATTGCATATGATACTTACTGATGGTTTTAGGTATATACTGTTTATTATTTTTAGAAAAGGTCCTTCTATTCCTATACTTCTCAGTGTTTTCAATAGGAATGGATGCTATATTTTGTCAAAGGCTTTTTCAGCATCTATTGAGATAATCATGTGATTTTTGTTGCTTTGCTTGTTGATATGGTCAATTATGTGGATGGTTTTCCTAATGTAGAACCATCCTTGCATTCCTGGTATAAATCCCACCTGATCATGATGGATAACCCTCTTGATCACTTGCTGAACTCTCTTTGCTAGTATTCTATTTAAGATTTTTGCATCTATGTTCATTAAGGAGATTGGTTTGTTATTTTCTTTCTCTGTTTTTGATCTACCTGGCTTTGATATCAGTACCATAATAGTGTCATAAAAGGAATTTGGTAGGACTCCTTGTTTGCTTATTATATCAAATAATTTGTGTAGTATTAGGATTAATTGTTCTTTGAATGTTTGATACAATTCACTTGTGAATCCATCAGGCCCTGGCGATTTTTTCTTAGGAAGTTCTTTGATGTCTTGTTCAATTTGTTTTTCTGATATTGAATTATTAAGTATTCTATTTCTTCTGCTGTTAATCTACGCAGTTTATATTTTTGTAAATATTCATTCATCTCACCTAGATTGCTATATTTATTGCCATATAATTGGGCAAAATAGTTTTTAATGATTGCTTTAATCACCTCTTCATTAGAGGTGAGGTCTCCCTTTTCATCTTTGATACTGTAAATTTGATTTTCTTCTTTCCTTTTTTATTAGATTTACCAGTACTTTGTCTATTTTATCTGTTTTTCAAAAATACCAGCTTTTAGTCTTATTTATTAATTTGAAAGTTCTTTTACTTTCAATTTTATTAATTTCTCCTTTGATTTTTAGTATTTCTAATTTGGTTTTCATCTGAGGATTTTTAATTTGTTCGTTTTCTAGTTTTTTAAGTTGCATACCCAATTCTTTAACCTCTGCCCTCCCTAATTTGTTAATATATGCACTTGGTAATATAAATTTTCCCCTTAGAACTCTTTGGCTGCATCCCATAGACTTGGGTAAGATGTCTCATCATTGTCATTGTCTTCAATGAAATTATTATTTCTGTGATTTGTTCTTTCACTCAATTATTTTGGAGAATCATATTATTTAATTTCTAATTAGTTTTTGTTTTGCCTCTCCATGTATTCTTACTAATAAGTACTTTTATTGCATTATGATCTGAGAAGGTTACATTTATTATTTCTGCTTTTTTGCATTTGTTTGCCATGTTTCTATGCCCTATGGTCTATCTTTGTGAATGATAATGTGCATGATAAACCCAAAGAGCCCAACTTTTGGGACAAAAATCCACTATTTGACAAAAACCGCTGGGAAAATTGGAAAACAATATGGGAGAGATTAGGTTTAGATGAACATCTCATATCCTATACCAAGATAAATTCAGAATGGGTGAAAGATTTAAATATAAAGAAGGAAACTGTAAGTAAATTAAGTGAACACAGAATGGTATACTTGTCAGATCTCTGGGAAAGGAAAGATTTTAAAACTAAGCAAGAGTTAAAAAAATACAAAATGTAAAATAAATAATTTTGATTATATTAAATTAAAAAGGTTTTCTACAAACACAAACAATGGAACCAAAATCAGAAGGGAAACAACAAACTGGGAAAAAAATCTTTATAACAAAAAATTCTGACAGAGGTCTAATTACTCAAATATACAGAGAACTAAATCAATTGTACAAAAAAATCAAGCCATTTCCCAATTGATAAATAGGCAAGGGACATGAATAGGCAATTTTCAGATAAATAAATCAGAAGTATCAGTAAGTACAAGAAAGTGTTCTAAATCTCTAATAATTAGAGAAATACAAATCAAAACAACTTTGAGGTATCACCTCACACCTAGCAGATTGGCTAAAATGAAAGAAGGGGAGAGTAATGAATGCTGGAGGGGATGTGGCAAAATTGGGACATTAATGCATTGCTGGTGGAGTTGTGAACTGATCCAACCATTCTGGATGGCAATTTGGAATTATGCCCAAAAGAGTGATAAAAGAATGGCTGCCCTTTGATCTAGCCATACCATTGCTGGGTTTGTATCCCAAAGAGATCATAGATAAACAGACTTGTACAAAGATATTTATAGCTGTGGTTTTTGTGGTGGCAAAAACTGGAAAGCGAGGGTATGCCCTTCAATTGGGGAATGGCTAAACAAATTGTGGTACATGTTGGTGATGGAATACTATTGTGCTCAAAGAAATAATAAACTGGAGGAATTCCATGTGAACTGGAAAGACCTCCAGGAATTGATGCAGAGTGAAAGGAGCAGAGCCAGAAAGACATTGTACACAGAGATTGATACACTGTGATAAAATCAAATGTAATGGACTTCTGTACTGGCAGCAATGCAATGACCCAGGACAATTCTAAGGGATTTATGGAAAAGAACGCTACCCACATTCAGATGAAGAACTGCAGGAGAGGAAACATAGAAAAATAACAACTGCTTGAACACTTGGGTTGATGAGGACTTGATTGGGGATGTAGACCCGAAAGGTCAACACCAATGCAACTATCAATAATATGGAAATAAGTCTTGGTTGATGACACATGTTAAAACCAATGGAAATGCACATTAGCTATGGAGAATGGGGGAATTTGAGGGGGTGAAGGGGAAAGTAAAAACATGAATCACGTAACCATGGAAAATTTTTCTAAAAATAAAAATAATATTTAAAAAAAGGCAAAAATGTTTCCACTTTATAAAATATGGATAGTAGATGAGAACGATTATAAAACTCTTCCTACTGACTCCTCACTGTTCCCCCATGAATAGGGAGGGTTGAGGGTCTTGACAGACAACTTCTTCATAACTTATCCACCAATCAGAGATACGTTGGAATATCCAAGGGAGAGGAACTGAATAATGAGCTCCCAATTTGTATTCATAGATCAATGTGAAGGGACTTCTCTGCCTTTTGTTTTCAAGAGGATAATAGAAAATTTATAGTAGGCAATAGATAATTTGTTGGTTAAGACTAGCTCAATCAATGAATTGATAAACAGGGGGTTGCTGAGGGGGGAGACTATCCACAGCCAAAGAATGAACTGCTGGAATCCATTTGCAGATCAAAGCAAGTCACCCATCACTTTATTGCTCTCATGAATTTTTATTGTATATGTGATATGTGTCTTCAGTCAAAATGGGGAGAATATGGAAATATGTATTTCTTTTTTAAAAACCCTTAACTTCTGTGTATTGGCTCCTAGGTGGAAGAGTGGCAAGAGTGGGCAATGGGAGTCAAGTGACTTGCACAAGGTCACACAGCTGGGATGTGTCTGAGCCTGGATTTGAACCTAGGACATCCCATCTCTAGGCCTGACTCTCAATCCACTGAGATACCCAGATGCCTCGGAAATATGTATTTCTCGAAAGCACTAATATAACCTATAACTAGTCAGATATATATGAATTGAGGAGGCAGGGAAAGGGAGAGAGGGACAGAATATGAATTACAGAATGTCAGAAAACAATTGTCGAAAATTGTTTCTACATGGAATTGAAAAAATAAAATTCAATAAAAAAGACGTCAACTCAATTTGTAGCATGTTCCCCTCCCCAAGATATAATTAAGTTTCATTAGATTATTTATTCATCAAATTATTCATGGCTCATTTTGGTCTGGTCTGGGAACAAGTCTTTGCAATAAACTATTTCTCTCCTCTCTATGCAACTCAGTTTCTCAGGAAAAGATTTTCTACCAACTCACTAATTTATCACTCTCCATATGAGCTCCTCCTATAATGCATCAATTTTCTAAATCAGGATTTTAGTGTTTTCTTGGATTAGCACCCAACTGATGAGTATGCTTCCAAATGTATGACACACAGCAGGTGGCTGTATCTTTTGATTACACATTAATTGAATTATTTTTTCTTAACTCCCTTCATATCTTCAATTACATTTTCTGAGGAGAATCAACTAATGGAAGACAGAGAGGGATGAAATGTAAGATTAGAGAAAAAGATGGAAATCTTTGGATGTTGTGATAAGCCATACATTTTCAGTACTAAAGTAATCATAATAGATCACATTTTTACATCACTTCATGGTTCTAAAATCACTGTCCTCACAACAAATATGTGAGTAAAATAGTCCAAATAGCTATTATCATTTTACAGATACAAAAACTGAGATCCAAAAACAGTATATGTCTTGTCAAAGGCTACATAGATATTGTGTCAGATATAGATCTGAACATAGATCTCTATTTTCTTAACTTCTGATTCATACAAGCCAATAGCATTATTTAGTTTTCATCAACTCTATAGAATTTGATTCTATTACACTATTGACTATTTTGTACTGGCATTATAGTGTTTGTTTTGTATGCATGTCCCTCTTTGTGTCTCTGTCTCTATCTGCCTCTCTCACTCTTCTTAATTTACTAAATATTCCTTCCCAATTTCCTTTCCTGAATGATCACCTATCTCCTACCTTCATACATAAGGGTAACTCCTTAGGCTGTCCTGGACTCTGATTTCTTTTCTTTTCTTTTGCTACTCTTTGATAGTGATCACAACAACTTTCATGGGTATATTATCTCTATGTAGCTGATACTACATTTATAAATTTATCCATAAATTCCACTTAAATCTCACTGAATGTCAGTTGTGAATTGCTAACTGACTCTATCAGGATTTCCTAAAGGTATTTCATACAAATTATAACTCATTACCATAAATCTTCCATCTCTTCAAACTTCAGTCCTTTTTGAAGAAATTACCTATGTTCTAAATCTTGAGTCATTATTGAGTCTTCCAATCTTCCTTACCATCTATATTCAATCAATTGCCAAGTTTTTTCTTTTCTACCTTTTCTTCTCTTATATTTGTCCCATTCTCTTTACTGATGTGGTCACCATTCTAATTCTGTCTTACCATCACTTATCCAGACTGTTCCAATAGTCTCCTAAATGACTTCCCTATTTCTAATATCCCTTTTCAATACATTATTTCCATAACTACAATTATCTTCCTAAGATAATTGACCAGATAATATCTGACCATGTCACTCTCCTTATACAATTCACCTCCATGACTCCCTACTACCCTTGAATAAAATCTAAATTCTTTAGCTTAAATTTCAAGGTGCTCCCTAGACCAACTCAGAACTCCTCTTTCTTCTTGATTTCACTTGGAGTGCCTTCATATGTTTTATATTATAGCTATATTGAACTACTAGCTGTTCCCTTACTCTCTTCCAGGTAACAATATGTGATACTGGGTTTTATCCAACAAATCCATGGTAACATTTTGACTAGCTCATGTTTGAACCTTCCCAGAAAACATAGGGTCTTAATTTCAAATTTATGATTATCCAACCAAGGACTAGGTTAACATTGGCCTGTGTACCTATAAATAAGAACCTTATTAAAATTATAATTAAGATGATAATGGAGCATTTTTAGCCAAAGGCATGTGACACAATATTGAGTACTATTCATTGCTAATTGTCTTTGTCTTCTCATCAAAATAATCAAGATGAATGAATATGTGCTAACTCAATTAATTCAATTTACCATTTAATGAGCATCTATTTTCTGCCCAATACTGTATTAGTCTTTGAGGAAATACACAAAGATAAACCTTACGAAATATGCCCTCCATTCCCCACCCTAATAATGTGTTCTCCCTAACTTCATTCTGTGGCCATGCTTCCCAGCTGTGGACTACTTGGAAAATTCCCATCCCATATGCTTCAAGCTTTGTAGGTTGGTGATGTGGTACAGTATGACTTTACTTAATGCAATCTTCCACTTTGATAGTAGCTTTGGACAATTTTCTCTTTTCAAGAATGTTCTTCAACTCAGATTCTGATGATTGTATGTGACAGATGTCTGCTACACACCAATTTGTCATAAATATTGTAAACCTTGCTGTGAAACCTTTCAGAAAGCCACGAGGTTGCTTCTGGTCTCTATCTGGAGGAGATTGTACACATGTGGAGAAGTCCCCAAGTAATAGGTGAAACAGGTTTCTGCTGTTACTTTGAGATGTTCTTCCTGATGGTGGGAAATAGGGATAATCTCCTTTTTCTCTTCCTACCAAGAGTGTGACTATGAATTCTTTTTTTTTAGCTTGGAATCTGCTTCTTCTTAGATACATAGGTTGGTCCTAAATGAAGCCCCAATGAAAGGGGAATTGGCAAGGGCAGAGACAAAAAATTAGAATGCATTATTAATGTGCAAAAGAAAACTACAGAGCACTATATAAATACTGAGGAAGGGGATATCACTTGTCACTGCGTCATCATAAAAGGTTGCATAAGCAAAAATGGCATATGAGATAATAACCGTTGTGTGAAGATGCAAAGCATGGAATCCCTGCAAAGGTACAGGGATGGCCTCACCCAGAGTTCCAGGGGACCCCCTGAAGAACTTTGGGTGAGGGGAAGTTGAGAAGGGTTGGAGACAATCAATTTGTGGGATTGGATGTGAGCAGACACTCTGCTTGCTACTCTTCACTTGGGGTTTCTCCTGAGGTGGTCATTGTAGCATAAGCTAGTGATTTCTACTCATAGGGTTATCCTATTTGTTATTACTATTTTTCATTAATAAAATTATATAATTACTTAGTGATTAGAGAGTAAGATATTTATCAATAGCAAGAGAGCCAGTTTTAGTTAAATGCTTCATCCCCTCCAGTGAGGAGGGGAAGGGGGCATCAATTTAACAGTTAAAGGTTACCTTTCCTTTATCCTAAAACCTTCATTAACTTCTCTAATTTTCCTTGTTAATTCCTAATATAACTTTTTACCTTCAAAATCTATGCCTGATAATTATTTGGGAAGATACAATTCAGTCTGTACATTTGGTTTGAATCCTCTTGGCTGCCAGTTTAAGAAGATATCCTCTGTCCTCAATTGTTAGATAACTAATTTCTATATATTCATCATACTGACCTGTGAGGAATATAAATTTAAGAAAAGGAACATTATTGGGGTTTCAGCCATAACTGAAACTTACCAGAGGAATCTTATTCCTGTCTTTATTACCAACTGAAGCAGAAGCAGTTAGAGGGGGAGGGGTTTGAGAATCAGGAGTGTTTTACCCCCTCCTTTCCTCACTGTAGCCTGTCAATCTCTGGCTCTTAACTTAAGCTCTATTTGGCCCTGACACATTTATCTGCTTCTCCAAACTATCTGTTATTATCATCATAACATAACTTAGATCAGATACAGTCACCTCCATTGGTCCTTCCTCAAAACTCTTAGTTGAAAGTATTCTCTTTCTCTTTTTTTCTGGCTAAGAGAGGAAGTGTGATATACTGGAGAGGACATTAGAATTGGTAAAGATAGTTCCAGATAAAAATTCTACTTCAGATGATTTTTATTGATATGATTCTGAGCAAGTCACTTAAATTCTCTTTGTCTTAACTCCTTTTAAAAAATTTTATCTTTATTTTATTTTAATAACAAATTTACACATATATTTCCAAAGTTACATGATTGATATTGTCTCCCTTCCCTCTCCTTGAGTGGATGAGCAATTCAACCTGGATTTTATATGTATTATCATTCAAAAGCTATTTCCATATTGTTCATTTTTGTAAATGAATAATCTTATAAAACCAAAATCCCAAATCATATACCCAAAAATACAAGTAATGAATTGCATATTTTCATCTTCTTTCTCTTGAGGTAGTTAGCAATTTTTTATAAGTCCCTCAGAATTATCCTAGATTATTGTATTGTTCTTAGTAGCAAAGTTGGTCACATTTGAACATCCCACAATAATTCAGTTACTCTGTATAATGTTCTCCTGGTTCTGCTAATTTCACTGTGCACTGGTAGATGCAGGTCTTTCCAGATCTTTCTGAAATCATCCTATTCATCATTCTTATAGCACAATAGTATTCTGTCACCATCATATACCACAATTTTTCCATCCATTTCCCATTTGAGGGACATTCCTTTAGTTTCCTATCTTTACCACCACAAAAAGAGCAGCTATAAATATTTTTGTACAAGATTTTTGTATTTTCTATTTGGGATACATATCTAGTAGTAGTATTGCTGAGGAAATGTGAAGATTGGGCAGAGATGGGTGGCTCACAGCAGACTCAGTAGAGAATCTAAAAATAGCCTCAGAGGGGAAAAAAACCTCTCTGGAGCTCAATACAAAGGGCACCCACCTTCTTCACTCAGACTTCTGAATGAGAAGGAACAAAGTAATGGCCACCAACAACCAAGAACTACAATGCACAACTAACAAGAAAAAGAGAAGAAATCCATGACTCTAGAAAATTCTAGGTGAAGTGATCTATGTTGTCTATTTAATAGAAATAAAACAAGATTATAATTCTTAATAGTTAATTTTAGAGACAGGAATATAAGTATATATTCAAGTCCTGACTGTGACAATTTCCTTAAGAAATACAAGTATTCCTATAAATAAGATAATCTTTCTTGATCCCAGTAAAAACAATTTCTGTGAAGCTACATATATTTTTCTGCTTTAAATGTAGGGGAGGAGGGGGCAGCTGGGTAGCTCAGTGGAGTGAGAGTCAGGCCTAGAGACGGGAGGTCCTAGGTTCAAACCCAGCCTCAGCCACTTCCCAGCTGTGTGACCCTGGGCAAGTCACTTGACCCCCATTGCCTACCCTTACCAATCTTCCACCTATAAGTCAATACACAGAAGTTAAGGGTTTAAAACAAAAACAAAACAAAACAAAACAAAAAAACAAAAGTGTTTTCTAGTTGTGTTCATATCATTCTTGCATTTGTTGTAGCATTTAGATCCTCAAACATTTTATATAGTCTATAGGGTTTTTAAATGGAGTTTCTCTTTGTAACTCTTGCTGCTGAGTTTTGTTGGAAATATCTGGGACTGCTGATGACTTATGTAGGTATAATTTATATCCTGAAACTTTTCTAAAATTATTAATTATTTCAACCAGTTTTTTAGTTAATTTTCTAGGATTCTCTAAGTATACTATCATATCATCTGCAAGGAGTAAAAGTTTATTTTTATTACCTACTTTAATTACTTCAATTCCCTTTTCTTGACTTATTGCTAAAGCTAGCATTTCTAGTACAATGTTCAATAACAGAGGTGATAATGGGCATCCGTGCTTCATTCCTGATCTTATTGGGAAGGCTCTTAACTTATCGCCTTTGTAGATCATATTTGCTGCTGTTTTTAAATAAATACTACTTATTATTTTAAGGAAGGTCCCTTTTATTCCTATGCTTTCTAGTGTTATAGGAACAGGTGTTATATTTTGTCAATGGCTTTTTTATCTATAGATATCATTTTGTGATTTCTGTTAGTTTGATTATTGATATGGTCAATTATTCTGATGGTTTTTATAATATTAAACTAGCCTTGCATTCCTGGTATAAATTCCACCTGGTAATAGTGATTAATCCATGTGATATATTGCTGTAGTTTCTTTGCTAGTATTTTATTTAAGATTTTATGTCAGTGTTCATTTTTTAAAATGGTCTTTAATTTCTTTCTCTGTTTTTGATCATGCTGGCTTAGGTATCAGCACTGTATTTGTGTCATAAAAAGAATTTGGTAGGCCTCCTTCTTTGCTTATTTTGTTGAATAGTTTGTATACTTGTGAATCCATTGGGACCTGGGGACACTTTCTTGGGGAGTTCCTTGATGGCTTGATCAACTTCTTTTTCTGATATGGTATTTTTAAGAATTCTAATTCCTCTTTTTTAAATCTAGGCAATTAATATTTTTATACAGATTCATCCATTTCATCTACATAATTTTTTGCAAAATAATTGGGCAAAAAACTTCAAAATAATTGTCTTAATTTCCTTTTCATTAGAGGTAAAATCACACTTTTCACTTTTGATACTGGAAAATTGATTCTCCTCTTTCTTTTTTAAATCAAATTAATCAATACTCTATCAATTTTGTTTTTCATAAAACCAACTGATAGCCTTATTAGTTCAATAGTTCTTTTATTTTCAAATTTATTTGTTTTTAGGGTTTCCAACTTAGTTTTTAACTGGGGATTTTTAATTTGTTCTTTTCTAGTTTTTTTCATTGCCTTCCCAATTCATTGATCCTTTTTTTTATTTTATTGATATAAGCATTCAGGGCTCTAAATTTTCCCTTTAGTACTGCTTTGGCTATATTCCATAAATTTTGATATGTTGTCTCCTCATTGCCATTCTCTTCAAAGAGATCAGTGATTGTTTCTATGATTTGTTCTTTGCTGCCAAAAAGGAAGTATATTCCTTTTTATCACTATTCAGTTTTCTCCAGATATCTATCAAATCTAACTTTTCTAAAATTTCATTTACTTCTCTTACTTCTTTCTTATTTATTTTTTGGTTAAATTTATCTAGTTCTGATAGGGGAAGGTTGAGGTTTCCCCCTCTAATATAGTTTTACTATCTATTTCCTCCTTAAGCTCCTTTAGTTTCTCCTTTAGAAATCTAGATGCAATACCATTTTGTGCATACATGTTAAGTACTGATATTTCTTCATTGACTATACTACTTTTAATCAAGATGTAATTACCATCCTTATCTCTTTTAAACAGATCTATTTTTGCTTTAGCTTTGTCTGAGATGATAATTGCTACTCATACTTTTGTCTCAGTTGAAGCCCATTAGTTGAAGCCCATTAGATTCTGTTTCAATATCTTGCTTTTTATTCTGTAGGTGTCTACCTGCCCCAAATGTGTTTCTTGTAAACAACATATGGTAGGATACTGGTTTTTAATCCACTCAGCTATCTGATTCCATTTTATGGGTGAGTTCAATCCATTTACATTCACAGTTATAATTACCATCTATGTATTCTCCTCCATCTTGATTTCCTCTTTTAATCCTGACACTTCTCTTTTCATTCTTTCCCTCCACACTAGTGTTTTGTTTTTAGTCATTCCCCAACTTCCCTCTCTCTTATATAATCTCCTTCCCACCACCACCCTTCTTATTCCCCTCCTACTTCTCTATAGGGTCTTTTAATCACCCCACCAACTTCTCTCTCCCTTATATAATTTTTCTCCCTACCACCCCTTTTCTTATTTTCCCTTCTATTCTATATAGCAGGGGTCGGCAATGTATGGCTCTTTCTGCAGGAGCCATAAAGTCAATTTTTTTTCAGGTGCTGTTACAGGAGCTCACACTGTGAGTGCTGTACGGCTCTCATGAAATTACATTTTAAAAAATGTGGTGTTTAAGGCTCTCATGACCAAATCGGTTGCCGACCCCTACTCTATAGGGTAAGATAGAATTCTATACCTCAATGCCTTTTTCCCACTCTGAGCCAATTCTAATGAGTCTAAGGTTTAAGTATTACTTGTCACCACCCTCATCCTTTACTCCACTATTACAGTTTTTCCCTGCGCCTCATTATGTAATACAATTTACCCCCTTTTACTTCTCTCTTCCCATTTCTCTTAGTACAATGATCTTTTTTCAGCCTTGGGTGCTTTTTTCACTTGACATACTGTATCCTCTCTTCTCCAGGCTAAAGATAAGCAGTTCTTTCCTCCAATCCTTATCTTATTCCAGAAATAAATTTGCCTGATTTCCCAATATGATAACAGGAGATATAAGGGGAAGTAGGATAAAATAAAATCCCTAAATGTAAGCTGGAAATTGATTAAGCAGTGCTTTGAATATCCAGCCTAGAAATTTGGAACCAATGCAAAGAATGTGGAACAGAGCAGTGCCCTGAAGCCAAACTGATATTGATATCAATCTTAAGAGGTAAATCTCCCTTATCTTTTAAAGAGACATGTCGAATATGGGTAGCCTTTTATTTGAATATTCCTTGGGAGGTTCCATTATAGAAAACAAATTTTCCAGCTAGTGAAATAGACCAAGAAAAGGAGAGGAATTAATGAGAATAGCTACACTCAACATAGAATAAAAAAAAAATAGCTAGAGTCATTGATCTTCCTTGCCACGTTTTTTTTCTATATAATGCAAATCATAAAATGCAATTCATAATTTCTAGTTGCATGCCTTCCATTTATAGAAAATTTCTCCTTTTTCCATGCTAGAGAGAATCATATGAGACAAAAGAAGCTTATTCAATAATAGTTTAGCCTAGATGTCCAACAGGATCCTTCAAATGTTGGTAAGTTCCTCATTCTCTTTAGTTGTGGTTACTTCCATCATTTACCCAGACTCCCACACCAGTAAAAATACTGAGTATACTTGAGAATGAAACTTCATCTGAGTAGCATGAGAAGGAAAATTCTAATAATCTAATTTGTCAAAAAGTGAAAAAGATTTCTTGGGAGATTATAAATTCAATTTTGAGACATGTTCATGCAAAGTTTTAATGATCACTTTTCTGACATGTTATGGAAAATAATCTTTTAATGGTAAGTCAGATTAGATGACCTCTAAGGTCCCTCCTTGTTCTAAGTATATGATCCTATGATCTCTCTGTAATATTGCTTCCATTCTGGGAAAGAAAAAAAAGGGGAAGTGGAATGAAGCTGAGACTGAGATGATAAGCCTATGATAGACTAGAGTATCTCAATCTCACAGGAGATACAAAAAAAAATTTAATCCAAGTCTAAGCATCTGAAAGTAATAGGAATTTGATAAGGAGAAAATTTATTCAAGTCAACTACTTTAATTAAACACCTAATCTATGTAAGCCACTGTGCCATCCCCTAGATGTATCTTTCTTTAGGGCATGAAGTGTTCTGATTTGTGTCTTTATGTGTCCAATGCTTAGCAGACTGCCTGACACAGAAAAAGTCCTTAATATGAAACTCTTGTCTTTATAGATTTTACATTCTCCTCAAGTACTGAAAGATAAATAAGTACAAAGTAATTTTAGTAAGAGGAGAGCATTAAGAATATTGGGAGGGAGGAAAGGGGGGAATCAGAAAGGTTCTTTTGAAGGAAATAGTTCCTGATCTAATGGAAGGAACTGAAGGATTCTAAGAGATGGAAATGAGGGGACTGTATCCCAGACATGGAGAACATGCCATGAAAAAGCATGGACTTAGAAGAAAGTCTGCAATCAATAAGGAATGGAAATAGGTCAGTTTGGCTTTAATGTAGAATTCATTAGGGGGAAAAACATGAAATGATTTTGGAAAGATAGACTGAAGCAGGGGGCAGCTGGATAGCTCAATGGATTGAGAGTCAAGCATAGAGACAAATGGTCCTAGGTTCAAATCTGTCTTGGACTCTTCATAGCTATGTGACCCTGGGCAAGTTACTTAACCCACATTGGCTTGCCTTTACCACTTTTCTGGTATGGAAGCAATACATAGTATTGATTCTAAGATGTAATGGGTTAAAAAATGATAAACTGAAGCAATATTTTTCAGAGTTTTAAATATCAAACAGAGGAGTTTTATTTTTGTTTTTGTTGTGGTTTTTTTTGGACAAAAAATTTTTGAGCACAGTAGGAAAATGGTCAGACATGTTTTTTATTTATTTTTATTTTATTATTTATATTTAAATAAGTTGGTATTATGGGTTATTTTGGGTTATGCATGAGGAAAAGACAAGGTAGAACAGAAAGCTGAATATGTATTAAATTTAAAAATCATTTAAAGTCTCTAATTTGATCTGTTTGTCATTTTCTGTATGTGACATTCTTTGCATAAGCTGTCTTATAAGCTAGCAATTTTCTCCCTCTTCTCCCTCCTTTTGTTGTCTATAGATGTCTTCATGTACCCACTCATGAGTGACTTCCTACCAAAAGGTCTTTCCTCATTCTCCCTCCAGTATCCACCCAAAATATTTTTTAAAAAAAATATATTTTATTTTCCCAATTACTTGTAATAACAATTTCCCACATCTTTTTAAAAATTATAATATCAAAATTGTCTCCCTCCTTTCTCTACACTATCCTGGAGATGGTAAGCAATGTGATCTGGGTTATACATGTATTATCATGCAGAACATATTTCCATATTGTTCATTGTTGTAAGAGAATATTTATATAAAACCAAACCCCAAAATTAAAACACAAATAAGCTGAAGTGGAAAGGTGTGATTTGTTGTGCGTTTTTCTAATCAAGTGATTTAGAACATTTTTTCAAATGTTTCAAATTTCAAATTGTTAATAATTTTGATTTCTTCATCTGAAAACTACTTATTTATATTATTTGACCATTGTCAACTGAGGAATTACTTGCATTCTTATAAATTTGACTTATTTTCTATATATTTGAGAAATTAGAATTTGATCAGAGAAAATTTTTATAAAATTTTTCCCCAGCTTGTTGTTTCCCTTCTAGTCTAGGCTATGTTGGTTTTATTTGTACAAAACTTTTTAAAAATTTAATATAATCAAAATTATTCATTTAATATCTTGTAATGTTCTCTATTTTATGCTTGGTCATAAATTCTTCCCTTCTCTATAGACCTGACAGTTGAACTATTCTATGTTCCTCTAATTTAGTTATACTTTCATTCTCTATATCTTTGTAAGATTGTAAGCTCATTTTGACCTTATCTTGGGATAGGGTGTGAGATATTGGTCTATACCTAATTTCTATCATAGTTTCCCAGTTTTCCCAGAAGTTTTTGTCAAATAGTGAGTTCTTATGACAAAATCTGGGATCTTAGAATAGCAAACAATAGATTGCTAAGGTCATTTAATTCTTTTTATTGTATAATTAATCTATTACTTTGATCCACCATTCTATTTCTTAGCCAATATCATATTGTTTTGATGTTTTACTCCTTTAGCCTATCCATGAGTAATTAGTATTTTTCAATTGTTTAGATCTGATTCTATTTGTGTTTAAAGTATTTTGTAATTATGTTTGCCTAATTCCTATGTTTCTCTGGGCAAGTAGATCGCCAAGTATTTTATGTTGTCTCAAGCTATTTTAAGTGGAATTTTTCTTGTGATGTCCTGCTTTTGGACTTTATTGGTAATATATAGAAATGCTGATGATTTCTGTGTATTCATTTTTGATCCTGAAACTTGGCTAAACTTATTAATTATTTCAATTAGTATTTTTTAAGTTAATTCTCTAGGACTATCTAAATATACCATCATATCATCTGCAAAGAGTGATAGTTTAATTTCCTCATTATCTACTTCAATTCCTTGAATTCCTTTTTCTTTTCCTATTGCTAAAGCTAGCATTTCTAGTACAATATTAAAACATAATTGTGATCATGGGCATCCTTGTTTCACACTGATCTTATTGAGAAGGTTTCTAGCATCTCCATTCCAGATAATATATGCTGGTGATTTTAGATAGATGCTACTTATCATTTTAAGGAAAAGCCAATTTAGTTCTATGATTTCTAATGTTTTAATGAGTGTTGGGTTTTGTCAAAATATTTTTTTGCATCTATTGAGATAATTATGTGATTTCTGCTTGCTTTGCTATTGATATGGTCAGTTATGCTGATAGTTTCCCTAATATTAAACCAACCTGACATCCTGCACATCCTGCAAATTCTTACTTGGTCATAGTGAATGATCCTTGTGAAATATTACTGTGGGTACTTTTCTAGCATTTTATTTAAGGGTATGATATTAATGTTCACAAATAAATTGGTCTGTAATTTTCTCTCTCTGTTTTTGCCCTTCTTGGCTTAGGAATCGTCATCATATTTGTTTCATAAAAAATTAGTAGGACTTCTTTGCCTACTTGCTAAATAGTTTATATAGTATTGATATTAATTGTTTTTTTTTGTTTGGTTTTTTTTGCTAGAATTTACTTATGAATCCATTTGGCCCTGGGGATTTTTTCTTGGGGAGTTCTTTGATAGCTAGTTCAACTTCTTTTCCTGAGACAAGACTATTTAAGTATTCTGCTTCCTCTTTGGTTAAGGTAGGCAATTTACATTTTTGTAAATATTCATCCATTTCATCTAGATTGTCATATTTATTGTTATATAATTGGACAAAATAGATCCTAATGATTACTTCAATTTCCTCTTTGGTGGTGAATTCACCCTTTTCATTTTTGAGTCTGATAATTTGATTTTCTTCTTTCCTTTTATAAAATAAATTAACTAAACTTTTATATTAATTTTTAAATCAACTCCTAGTCTTATTTATTACTTTAATAGTTCTAATTTTCATTTTCTGTTAATTTCTCCTTTGATTTTTGGAATTTTCAATTTAGTGTTTAGTTGGGAATTTTTAATTTTTTTCTAGTGTTTTTCTAGTTGCATGCCTGGTTCATTTTTCTGCTTCTTCTCTATATCATTAATGTAAGCACTCACAGATTAAAATTTCCCTAAGTATAGTTTGGCTGTATTCCATAAATTTTGATATGTTGTCTCCTCACTGTTATTCTATTTAATGTAATTATTGATGGTTTGTATAATTAGTTCTTTCACCCACTCCATTTTTAGAATTAGATTATTAGCTTCTAAGTAAGTTTTAATTTGTCTTTCCATTAATCCATTTTTATTATAATTTTATTGCACTACAATCTGAAAAGATTGTATTTATTATTTCTGCTTTTCTGTCTTTGGTTGTAAAGTTTTTATGCCCTAATACATGATCAATTTTTATGTAGGTGCCACATATAGCTGAAAAGGTATGTTCATTTTTATCCCCACTCAATTTTATCCAGAGATTTATTAAATCTAACTTTTCTAAAATTTAATTCATTTCCTTTACTTCTTCCATGTTTATTTTTTGGTTAGATTTATCTAGTTCTGTGAGGGGAAGGTTGAGGTTCTCCCACTCTTATAGTATTGCTGTTTATTTTCTTCTGAAATTCATTTAATTCTCCTTTAAAAATTTGGAGGCTATACCATTTGGTGCATATATATTTATATTGATATTACTTCATTGACTATAGAACCTTTTATCAATTTGTAATTTCCTTCCTTGTCTATTTTAATTAGATCTATTTTTGCTTTAGCATTATTTGAGAACATGATTGCTTCTCCTGATTTTTTTACTTTAGGTAAAGCACAATAGATTCTTTTCCAGACATTTACCTTCATTCTGTGAATATCTCCTTGCTTCAAATGTATTTCTTGTAAACACGCCATAGGAGGCTGATTTTTAATTCACTGTGCTATTCTTTCCCATTTTATGGATAAGTTCATCCCATTCACATTCACAGTTATGATTACATCTGTGTATTCCTCTATATCTTGCTTTCCCCATTTGATCTTGCTCTTGCTCTCTCCTTTCCCTCTGACCCTCCTCACCAGTATTTTGCTTTTAACCACATCTACCTTTCATCCTGCCCTTCTATTACAATTCCTCCACCACTTATTCCCTTCCTCCTTCTCTATATGGTATGATGGAATTCTAAGGATTCAGTTTTACCTTGCTGATACCCTCAGCTCTCGTTCTGGGTTCCATCAAGTTACAGTTCTTCCAAGGTGGTATGATGGCCTATGACCTGAGAGCTCTGAAATCTACCTCCCACTGTTGATTCAATCTCCTCCAGGAATTCCTGAAGATTCACTGAGTTCAAAGCTCTGTGAGCTACCTTGTACTGGGTTTAGAGCCTCACTTCAAGCCCAGGCAAGGGCTCACATAGGTCAGGCACACTGGATCTTGCACTGAATCTTAGGGCTCCACTACATGCTTGCGTCGCAATTTGGAACATCACTTTGAGCCAAAACCAGTTAGACATGCTGTGGACTTCTTTACCCTAGGCCTTGGAGCCTCAATTCAGGCTTGAGCAGGACTCTGAACCTCCTCTTAGGTTGGCATCAGCCAGACACATAATAGATGGTCTCACACTACAGTCTTACTGTAGTCTTGCACTAGGGCTTGGAACTTCAAGAAGTGGGCATGGTATGCTTTGCTGTTGGCTTAGGCAGGGTCTCAAAGTTGACTTCAACCTAGGTTCAGAACCTGGATCAATAGGTGTTTAGTGGGATAGGGTTGTTGTGTGCTTGCACTGGTACTCCTTAATGGAGACTTGCTTCAGACTCTGCAGCTTTCTTGAATTTGTGTGGCTTTGTTGTTGGCTGAGTTCCCAATTCATCCAGTGAAATAGACCCTCTCCGCATACCTTCCAAATTGTTTTCTGCAGGACAGTTGCTTAATTCCATTCCCTTGGTGGTTTGATCCCTCCTGTATTAATTTTGAAGTGTAATATTGTAAGGTTTGTTGTAGATAATTTTCAGAATGGTTCTAGATTTCTGTGCTTCTATTCTGCCATCTTGGCTCTGCCTCCCACACAAAATACTTTAAATTTACTTTGTATACATGCTTTGTGCATGTCCATGTGCATATGGATGCCACCCCTACTAGCAAGAACCCCTCTTTGAGGGCAAAAACTATTGATTTTTATCTTTATATTTCTAATGTTTAGCAGAGTATTTGGCAGAGAGGAGGTCTTTATAAGTGTTTAAGAAATTGAATTGCAAGGTACAATTTTGGAGGTACAAAGCTGCCACAACAATTGTTTCTATGGCTCCAAAGAGTTTACATTCTACTAGAAGAATAAGATCAAATAATTACATCATTTAGAATGTATATATGGAAGACGTTTATGAGGGACAGTCAAGAAGTTTGGGAAGAAAGAGATATCTTCTAGCTACTGGGTTCTCTTTGGAACCTCTTGGGAAAGGAAGATCTCCACTCTTTTTTTTAAACCCTTGTACTTCAGTGTATTGTCTCATAGGTGGAAGATTGGTAGGGGTGGGCAATGGGGGTCAAGTGACTTGTCCAGGGTCACACAGGGATCTCCACTCTTGAGTATCTTTTGGAGTCAGGTCTTCCAGTGCTCAGGTAAATAATAATGTACTGTTTCTTTGTTCTACTATATTCTTATTCTTGGCTACATCTAGGAACATTGACCTGGGCTAACCCATTTCCCTACATGATTGTGTGTGTTTCAGAATGACTTTACAGTTATATGTCTATTTGATAGATTATGGCAATTTTCAATGTCTGTTCATGGATGCCCTTCACAGAGATGAAAGGCACAATTCTAGTTCCCTGTAAGGCATTTTTTGAAATCACTGGGGCTTGGTGTTATATATTATAAGCTTCATAAACTAGAGGCACCAATTCTCCCTATTTTTGTGTCTGCTGTATCTAGTGCCAAAGGCCAATTTCATTGTTCCCAAATGATTCTCATATGTAGGATGATGAGGTAGGGGGGAAAACAATGGGATATATGGCCTTTTTGAACCAGGAATACCTCTATTATAGCATTTCATATATTGTTTTTGTGGAAAAGATGAAGTGATGTAGGCTAGACAATGTTATATTTAGACAGATTTGGAACTGATTAATGGAAGGACTACAAAAATAATCATTAGTAATTATATGTCACCTTGGCAAGAGGTCTGCAGTGGAATGCCTTAATGATTTATTCTGGTAATGTGGTAGTTAATATGTTTTATCAATGATTTGGATCTAGACAAAGATGGTATATACTTAGGAAATGTAGAGATATCACGATGCTGGAAGGAATAGCTAACATTGATCAAAGAGTCAGGATTGAAAAAGATTTTGATATGCTAGAACACTAAAATGAATCTAATAAACTGAATTTCAGAGGATAAATTTAAAATCTTATATTTAACTTTTAAAACTCAACTTCATAAGAACAATATTGGAGAGCCATAATTAACAATTTGTCTGGAGAATATCTGAAGGCATTAATGTACTGAAAGTTCCATAAAAGTCACTAGTTGTTTTGGCAGACAAAACAACTTGTATATTCTTTTTTTTTCCTTTTTTTTAAACCATCAACTTCTGTGCATTGGCTCCTAGGTGGAAGAGTGGCAAGGGTGGGCAATGGGGGTCAAGTGACCTGCCCAGGGTCACATAGCTGGGAAGTGTCTGAGGCTGGATTTGAACCTAGGACCTCCCATCTCTAGTCCTGAATCTCAATCCCCTGAGCTACCCAGCTGCCCCAACTTATATATTCTTGAGATTCATTAGAAGGCATGACTTTGTTACTCTATTTTGGCATCCTAAGTTTTAGGAAGGACATTGATCATTTGGAGAACATTGAAAGGAAGACAAAAAAGATGGTGAAGGATTTTTTGTCTATGTCATTCAAGGATCAATTGAATATGATATTTATCTAGGAGAATAGAATATTTAGAAGGGTACAAGCTATCCTAAAGGTTTTGAAAAGTTGTTTCTTGCAAGTGATATTAGATTTGCTCTTTTTGGTACCAGAGTGCTATAAAAGGACCAATGGGTAGATGGTACAAAGAGGCTTCAAAATTCAAGAAAGTTGTTTCATTTTGAATATAAAACATATTCTAGGAAAGTATGGGAAATAAATCTTGAGATGTAAATTGTCATTAGATTATGAATGGCCTTATAAAAAGGATTTTATATAATGTATATAAAATCCTTTTTACAAGGCCATGTATACACACACACACACACACACACACACACACATATATATTTTCTAATAGGCAGAAGGGATCCATTAAAGATGGAGCAAAGGAGTCATGTGGAAAGAAAGAAAGAAGAGAAAGAAAGAAAGGAAGGAAGGAAGGAAGGAAGGAAGGAAGGAAGGAAGGAAGGAAGGAAGGAAGAAGGGAGGGAGGGAAGAAGAAAGGAAGGAAGAAAACAACTATTTATTAAGTACTTACTTTGTCAGGTACTGTAGAAACACAGAGAAAAATATGCATAAAAATTTCACTGCCTTCAAGGAGTAACATTCGAATGAGGGAAGACCACTTAAATGTGTAGAGAAAAAAGAAAGAGTGAATGTACCTGATTTGGAGGCATAGTTTTAAAGTCCAGAACATGGCCTAGATGGGAATGAAGGCCACCTTGAATCTCTCAGCAAAATGGAGACCCTTGTAAGAAGTCAGTAATGAAAGGAGTTGGGTATATTTGAATTATTCTGTAGCAAGAAGGTCTCAGGTGCTGAGGAAGTTCCAAAATGAGACAACAGCAGAGGCACAATTTTGTAGTCTTTAAATATATCCAGGAGGGGAATCAAGGCCAGCCTGTGTCTGCCTCAGGAATAGCTGGATATCCCAAGATGAGGAAGTCCCAAGCACTAAAGGAAGTCTCAGGACAAAAACAGTCTTTTGCCATAGAAAACATATTTTGATAGCTAGGTGAGGGGGGGATAGTGGCAAGAGGAAGAGTATAGACAAGAAATCAAATTAAGTGGTTATTCCAAAAATCTAGGCTTGAGGTAATGGGAGCCTCAATATATGTTGTGGGCATCAGGAATGCAAAGAGTTTTGACATGAGACGTATTAGAGTAATAGTTTGGCAAATTCACACTAAGTTGTACCTGGCTGATATACACCTATGAAATCATTTTTTTTGGTCAGGGAAAGGGGAAAGAGAACTATTCCCATTATTGGACACCTTAATTAGGAAAGAAGAGGAAGGTGTCAGTGGCAGATAGAGAATGGTTAACCTGAATGAGAAGTAGCCTGAAGACCAACTTCCATGTAATTTTACAATTTTGCTGCAGTCTGGCACTATGTGTTAAAATAGGTATAAAAGCACTTCAGTACTGATATCCTTGCAGAAATTCAGGGTAGCAGAAGAAATGGATGAAGCTTTCCCCTAGCATTCATCAATAGACATGATGAACTATATTAATATTCTTCCCAAACTGAAGGGAAAAAAAATTCTGTTCAACTTCCCACCCTGACCTGTAGCTTTACTTTTACTTTTCTACATCTAATTTTGACCAGTCAAAGATTTCTTAGAAGAGTAGTCTTGGTTATTCACTTTAGTGTGAGAATGGGGATTTGGGTTACAAATAATTCTCAGAAATTTTCTTTTTTATTTTGGAAGATATTCTTTTACTTTGTACACTGATGAGTCCAATGATCTGTGCCATTCTTTGGTTAAGTACCTCTTCTCCTCTAAGTCTCAGTTTCCACTTCTACAAAATTATTAGTTTGAACTGGAACAGATGTTCTTAATCTGGGGTTTGTAAACTTGGTTTTTAAAAAGTATTTTGGTCACTATATTTCAGTATAATTGACTTACTTGGTAATTCTATATATTTTATGAATTTAAAACATTATTTCAGGAGTCTACAGGTTTTACCAGATTTCCAAAGGGAATCATGACAGGTAAACTGCAAGGGGCATATATGAAGTTGCTATGAGAGTTTCACAGAGGTGCAAAATTTGTATGCATTACAACCAGACAATCACAAAAGTCCACAATCTGGGAGGAAAACTGTTAGCTTACATATCATTTGAATGCTTACAAATCGATTACATCACAATGCCAAGGAGTCAAGGTTATAGATATGCATTAGTGATAGTGGATAGATTAACTAAGTGGCCAGAAGCTTTTCCAGCAAAACATAACACCTCAGCTTTTGTTGTGAAAATCTTACTGAGAGAATTGATACCTAGATTCTCTATTCCTTTACATATTGCATCAGATTCTGGGTCCCATTTCACGAATAAAATTTTAGCTACAGTTTATGAAACCTTAGGAATTAAGAGACATCTTTACTCAATATTTAGACCACAATTGAGTGGACAGATTGAATGAGTGAATAAATCTTTGATGGCTCTCGTTGCAAAATTATGTGCAGAATCTCACATGAAATGGCCTGATGCATTACCATTGGCACTATTCCACCTAAGAAGCCAACCCAACAGCATTATACATGTTTCACCATTTGAAATGCTGTATGGACATCCACCATTCCATGGCAAAGCACCTCAAAGCATTCACAAATTATCACACGTAGGTATGGAATGCAAACTCTATGAATATATTAAATTACTCAAGCATCGATTAAATCAACTCCACAAATTAGGCTTGATACATCAAAGAGTACCCTTTGATTTTAATCTACACAACTTCCAACCTGGAGATTATGTTTACACCAGAAACTTCTCTAGGAAGTCTGTGTTAGAACCCAAGTGGCTTGGACCTTTCCAAATAATTCTAATTTCTCCAAGTGCAATCAAAATTAAAGGAAAGGATTCTTGGTTCCATGTCACCCATGTCAAGCCAGCAAAAGACATGTCCCAACAACAACCAAAAGACCTAGAAATTATACAGCACAAAGATCAACTAGCACCAACCAATCAACCAAATAAGTCCTCAGAAAGTCCACAATCTATACATGAGACCATAGAACCAGAGCAGCAATTAGAACAACAATCAGAGCATGAATCAGAACCAGAAATAGACCAAGAGCCAGTAAACAATCAGATATTACACCAAATTTTATACCCAAATGATTATACCAATCCCAATCACTTAGAAGAATCATTTGTAAATGATTATGACAATGAAATAATCAATGAAAGAAGAAGACACAACATTTAATTTAAAATCAATACCAGATCTAGAAACTGATGACAATGAATGAATAAAGCACAAAGACTTAATCACGAACTCTTTTGTTACCTATAATCATCTTTATTAAACCAAAAAGAAAAAAGGAAAGAAGAAAAATTATTCACGTTTGATAAACACTTGAACTTTGTTCCTGACCCAAGTCAACACACTAAAACATCAGTTCAGTGCAAGATGACAAGAGCAGGTGTATCAAACAACAAAGGTGCAAGATGACAAGTGAGGGTGCATCAAACAACACAAGTGCAAGTTGACAAGCTCAGGATAACATCAAACAACACAATTGAGGCATTGCTGACTTTGCAGATCTTCACGAGGACAGCAAACCTGAGAACTAAAAAGACATCCGTGACCAAATGCATCAATCGTAAGAAAGACATCCACACTGTGAAGAGGAACATCAGATCAGTGATTCCACCTAAGCAGTACATGCCATTGCAAAAGAATTCCAGTGGAGTAAGTATATAACACATCATTACACGGATAAGTCACACTAGACAACACATAAAACATTTTCCTGACTTCACATCTACATGTGAAACACTAAATTTACACTTAAAATAAGAGTATGTCTGCTTTAGTACAGAATTTTTTCTTACTTTGGTTCAGACACCTTCTACTCAAATCACCTGACATGTCATGTAAATATGTAATTTTGCTTACTAACCCTTAGCAATAAGTTTTACTAACACACAGGGACAGTTTAGTTAGTTTGGTAAGTTAGCACAGGGATAGATTTTTTTCTAAACTTTTTTTGCATATATTGTACATAGCATAAATCTATGGTTTGACCAGTAGACTTACAAATAATTATAGTCTTACTTATTATTACTAACATTTCTAACATAGGCATAAGTGTACTAACCTTGCATACACTAACTTTAGAAAATGAACTAGAATTTAGAAGCTTAATTTGCAAAAATTTTTTCTTAGTTAATAATTTTCTTGTTAGTTCATAAAATTAGATAGATACATAGATAGAATTCATTACTTTGTTCTAGTTAGCAAATGTAAGCCTTAAGAATGTTTGTGAATGTTTAAATTTACTTTGTTTTTCCTTTCTGTTCAAAATTTTTGCAAAACTTAAATCCCCATTCCTTTCCTATGCTTTTACCATAACCCATCTTAGTTTAGCTTAGTTTAGTTTTAGCATAGTTTAGGAGATAGCAACCTTTTTATTATTTTGCAAATTTAGGGACAAGAGCTTAGTTACAATTTATCTTAGAATAAGAGTAGTAATCCCTTAGACTTTAGTAACTACTAAAATGTTGCAAGATGCAAATTTTAAAAGAGAAAATTGGAAAAATGTAGTGCAACATGTCAGCCCTGCAAAGCCTTGCTGCAGAGATTTTCTGACAGTTGATAAGATTTGGAATCTTGAGGAAAAGTAAGTTGACCTGGGAGACTTGTGGAGAGTAGAAGGATCAATCTGAGCTGTTTATTTGGATTGAAACCTGGCCTATATTCTGCAGCTTTTCTCTTTAAAATTATTAGCTTAATTATTTCTTTTGAATCTCCCTAACCTCCCTTATTTGCCATCTTCATTTTTCCTTCCCTGCCTGAATTTCTGTGAGGGTTTTGAAAGGAGGGTAGTTCGGAGTGTTAGTTTTAAAATTGATAGTTTTAAATAGTCAAATAGGGCTTACCCTTGTTACAAATTATCTATTGAATCATTGTATCTAACTTTCCTAACCCCATTGATTACAAAACAACTTGAGAGCTGAGTTAAGCAGGTCCTTTCTCAGTCTCACATTCCTGTCTCCCTCCCCCACCTGAAGCTTTCTCTAGGCGGCTGTTAGGGTTACCTTATGTCCTCTATCCTTTCCAATCAACACTTAAATTAATAAATTCAGTTTGTCTTTTAATCAAAACCTTTGGCTACTTCATTAGTTGATTGATAAGAGAGGGAGAAGGGAAGAAAGGAATCATATAGTCTCTGAGTCATGAAGGGAGTTGGAGGTGTCCATTTTGGAGGAAGTGTAATCTCAATACTTCCTCTGAACTATTCCTTTGTGAACCTGAGAAACTGACTAGCAGCCCTCTAGTCAGTTTCAAGCCATTCTGGGCTGGCCCTAACCTTTGTCTGTAGAAGTGCCCTTCTTGAAGGGCTCAGCCTGTTTCCCTTAAGTGTCTCCGTCTCAAGCCTGTGTCCCAGTTTCTCCCAGGCTGTAGCTGTTTGCCCAAAATACCTCATCCTCTCCCTTGTAACTCTTTATACCTCCCTGTTTATATTCCCTAAACTCAGCAGTTCCCTTGCTTCTCCTACCACTTTAATTTACCACTTTACCATTATACCTTCCTTATTCACTTTACTACCTTAGGGATTCACAAACCCCTATCCACAGTGCCTTCTCCTCTATTCCAACCATACCTCTGCCGTAATTCCTTTGATTACCTCCAGTCTTTGGTCTCATGTCACCCCATTACCTCAGTACCTTATTACATCCCTGCCATATTCCCTTATTACATCCAGCTTCTATCTCTAGCCTAATCCTCTTATTACATTGCCTAAATTCCCTTACTACAAAACATTAAGAACACTTCCCACTCTAAAATTCTGTTAAAAACACAAAGGCAATCAACAAACAACATATATTCTTTGAGCATCTGCTCTATTCCCAGTCAAGGGCTTGGTACTGAAGGTGTGGCATTGTAACTGTCCATTCTTAATGTTTTACTAGTTTGAGATAAACATTTTTCTTGAGTTTGACATCATTAACTGTATTCCTGCCTCCATCTTGACTTTGTACCCTAGTTCTAATTATTCAGTTTTCTTTCCTTATTGTGCCTAGGTTTTGTTACAACTTCCCCATCTCCTCTAGTATTAGGGCTATGCCTTTCCCATACCACAGCTTTTCTAGGACTTCGGTCCTTCCCTGATCCACAGAAATGATTTCTCATATTCCCCTACTGAGCCTCCCAAACACTGACCACATAGGACCCTGGAACTAATACCTATTGCTTCCTATTGATCCTACATACACTCCAAACCTAACTCTCTACCTGACTCAAGTGTCCTCCTACTTATTTTCTCCTTACTCTAAGGCTAAATTGCCTCAGTTCTCCATAGATTTTGCCACCTTCAGATATATAAGCTGGGGCTAGCTACTGTACTTAGTAGCAAGTAGTATTTTAGTAACCTTGTGAATGAATATACCACTTAGATTCTGAGAATGCAAATGAGGGCTTTGCATATTTGGTTTATTTACTAACATTAGCAAAACTAGTTTGACACAGTGAATCATTGGGAATTACCAAATAGAACAAATTTGACTAAATAATCCTCTTTTCAGTAAACTAATTTCACTAATTAGATTAGACATGTCGGTATGATTTTTAGGACTAAAAATCATTAACTCCAAATCCAAGTTCTTATGACAAAGTCTAAGAGACTACTTGATGTTTGTTGTTCAAACTAGAAGTTCTTTTTACCCGAGATACAAGCTTTAATTAGTCTAGGTAATAAACTTTTCCCCCTCCTAATTGACATATAAACATAGCTAAGCCTAGCAAATCCAAAATTTCTTCCCATCTGCCGTTTGTTAGATCAGAAGTTCAGCTCAAAAACCACTACCCAGCTCCAGCAAGTCTCATTACTCAAAGATGCACCTTGTTTTGCTAAAAGTATTCCATAGATAATGGAAATGGTCCCTTCTTTACTGTTATGTCACCCTTGAATCCCATGTGGTTTATGAAATAACACATGACCTAGACTGAGGGAGATTTTAATGATCTCCTTTAAAATCTAAATTTAGCATCAATACAACTAATTTAAACATTAAGTTCCAACTTTTTACATATAAGGTGTGGAGTTGCTTCACACTATGGATAGTCTTTTGAAATTCCCAAAGAATTATGCAGAATTTATAATACAATCCAATGAATGTCAGTTAATTCACATAAACTCCAAAGATCTGATGGAAGAGAGATTATATGGAGGGCTGACTAGAAGGGTATAAATCTGACTATTGATACATTTGTTAAGAGGGCTAGGAGATAACTACTGAATTTAAACAGTGTAATTGGTTTAAAAAATGCTGGGAAACAATAGGAAAAAAAAAGATCATAAAGACAAGGATTCCCAAGAATTCTAAAACAACTAGGTGTTCTTGTCCCTGAGTGACTTCAAAGCATATATAAAGGTATAAAGTTTCTTCCTGACTCTGGTTATATAGAAAAAAATCCCCTATTCCATGGCTTCAATGAAGAGGCCCAAGGACAGAGAATTGTTTCTGATCTTCCCTCCCCTTCTACTATTCTTCCCACACTTAAGCCTTCATTGACTCATAATCAATCAGCAGTTCTAACTTCTCTACCACCTTCCCCCAAATAATTTAACATCAGACTATTGGTACCTATAGATCTATCACTATAGTGATAATGCTGTTGAAAATGATGAGAACTAATAGGGTCATCACAGGGCATTTTTCAAAATTCTGAACTGAATAACCAAAAAATTAATATAAATTGGGGGTTGGGATAAAAGTATGTCAAAGGAATAGGAAAATAATTTGGAAAAGCCATCCCAACATCACCATAACTTCTTAGAGTCTTATGATTCAGATTTGGGGGAAAGCCCTAAGGCATGTCCAGTGATATCTCATTAAGTAGGGGTACATCCTCCTTTTAGTCTTATCTGTCAAAGATGAATCAGTTAGTTTGTACTGATGAATATCAGAGGCACTCATTTATGCTAAGCCTGTGAAAAAGTTTACATGTAAAGTTGAACATTTTTAGAGATAATCAATGAGAGCCACATACATGCTTTAAATAAGAGATCTAAAAGTGGAATTTATTGTCCCTGTGATTTGGAATAGCCACATGGTAACCCATAGACAACACATACACACACACACACACACACACACACACACACACACACACACACACTTTGACTCTTTAAAATATTTTCTGAATTTTCTGGGAGCAAAATATTTTCCTATATCTCATGTGTAGGTACCATAAGTGCTTTTGAGGGATCTGAGAACCCTTTCACCTATAACTGCTGTAATAAGGGCTATATTTATACTACATTTTGAGGTTTCCCAATGGAAACTTCAAATTGGAATAAAATGAGTCAAAGATGTTTGACTTAGGGCATAATCCCTAAAGTTGAACCTGGTGCAGCTTCAGAGATTAGTCCATGTCTTACATATATTTAAATTGAATGAATAAGAATGACAAAAATTTCCATAGCCTTTTGACTGAAGATTATACTTCTCAGAGTGTAGATTTATAAGGAAGTCACTGACAAACAATAAGTGCCCGTATTAATCAAAATATGTATGGCATCATTGTGTAGATGGAATTTTCTCCCCAGAAACCTAATTGGCTTTTTTTTGGTGTATTGTCTCATAGGTGGAAGATTGGTAAGGGTGGGCAATGGGGGTCAAGTGACTTGCCCAGGGTCACATAGCTGGGAAGTGGCTGAGGCCGGGTTTGAACCTAGGACCTCCTGTCTCTAGGCCTGACTCTCACTCCACTGAGCTACCCAGCTGCCCCTAATTGGCTTTTTATCAATGTGCTGAGCAATCATTGGCTTTGCTCTCTTTCTCTTTTATTTTCCTCTTATCCCCAAATTACTATAATTTCCCCTTAGAAAGTAAAATATTATAAGAATGTTTAGTAAGAGATCTTTAGAGATATAAGCTGGTTATATGTAATGATTCATTGGGTAGATTAGGCATGTAAATCTGGGAGATTTCAACATGTTTGCCTCCCAATAGAATCACAGGGGGGATTGTGTAGATGGAATTTGTTCCCCAGAACTGTCTTACCAAGCATCTCATTTATGTCCTTACATTAGGTGTATATGCTACGTGTAAAAACACTGAAGATAAAGTTTTGGTGTAACCCTGCCCCTCTCTCTTCTTCCCAGAACTCAACTGTGCAGGCTGGAGGGAGAGCTTGACAGGAAAGTTTACTCACATGGTCATCTTTAAGCTTTGTTCTTCTATTTTTTATTTCTTCTACTTCAAATGATTACTAATAAATATTATAAAATATAATGCTTGGAGTTGTTGATATTAATTTAAATCTTACATCATTTTTATAAGAGTAAAGAACTCAAAACAAAGTTGATACCTATTGAATAGCTAAAAATTTGTGTTATATGAATACAATAGAATATCACCATGCTATAAGAAATGATTAATATGATGAATGCAGAGAATCATGGTCTTACCTGGGCTTATGCAGAATGAATTAAGAATAGTCAACAAAACAATGGATATAACTACATATACAATGACGACAACAAAATAAGTAGAAATAATGATAACCACACAAATATCAAAATTGAATGTTTGCAAAGTTGAAAAAGAACAAGAATGGGCCTAAAGAAGAGATATTAGAAAAGACTTTTCTCCACTCCTTTGCAGAGGCAAGAAGATCACAAATGGACTATCTCGTATAGTTTCATATTTCTATCTCTTTTTAAAATATATTCTTTGTTATATGCAATGGCTTTCTGGAAGGAAAGGGGATAGAAAGGGAGATTAGGTAACAATAAAACATAATATCAAAATATTTATTTTTAAATGCAATTCCTAAATCTTTATAACAACTTTTGAATCATTCAGTCTAAATCTACAGCATGATTTTTAGACTATCAGATATTTTTAAGAGGCAATGCACATACCTGCCCTTTTCTATTTTGTACATTTTCTAAAATAAATTTTATTAATGTACTTCAGTGCCAAAAATTAAAGAAAAATTGGTTTATTTTTTGAAAAAAAAAAGATGTAAATGCTCCTTGCTCATCACCTATCTATAATCTTCTCCATGCCAAGAATACTGTCCCATATTACATTCTCTCAGAGTTTAAATGTGAACTGTATTACATTCGAAAAAAATTGTAAAATATATACCTATTAATTAGATAGAACTAAGATTTCATCAATGTAAATAATCCCTTTTCTGATGCAGAACTCAATCTCTGCATGCCTCTCTGTCTTCTGGAAATCTCCACCTCTTTCCAAAAATTATCTATAAAGGCTCTATATCTATGAGGATAAATGGTAGATAGATAAATATTCTATACATTTTCCTCTAGTTCTTTAACTAGTTTGAAGATGTGAATGAAAGTTTGGGCTCTCCATCTATTATCTCTCACTCTCATTCCATGGCCTTCCATTACACTTTTGCATTTAGGTCTGGAAGGGATTTCAGAGGTTGTCTAGTCAGACCTTCTCCTTATACAAATGAGAAAGTTGAGACCTTCATTATTATTCAGTTTGTCTACCTCTTTGTGATCCTATAAACCATAATGTATGTAGGGTTTTCATGACAAAGTATTAGATTGGTTTGACATTCATTTCCATCTCTAGTGGACTAAGTAGGTATTTTAATGTAACAAATAAATAAATAAGTTTAAAATATGCTAGCACCTATCTGTAATCACTGTTTCCTTTCATATATTGCTCAAATAACCTGAAAGTTCCGTCCTCCTAAGGAATGATACTCTATGATACAAACCCAAATTAATGTTAAATAGAGGAGTTTTTTCAAGAATATGGATTCTCAGGGGCAGCTGGGTAGCTCAGTGGATTGAGAGCCAGACCTAGAGATGGGAGGTTCTGAGTTCAAATTTGGCCTCAGACACTTCCTACCTGTGTGACCCTGGGCAAGTCACTTAACCCCCATTGCCCAGCCCTTTCCACTCTTCTGCCTTAGAACCGATACACAGTATTGATTCTAAGATGGAAGGTAAGGGTTTTAAAAAAAAGAATATAGATTCTTTAAGTCACTGAAAGCACTATAGAGTATTTCAAAATGCAACTGAACCTAGTATCTTCCTCCTATTAAATTTTCCACCTAGGAGGTAATCTAGTTTTTATAGTGCTGAGCCTGAAATCAGGAAAACCTCAGTTCAAATCTGGACTCAGGCATTTACTGGCTGTATAACACTAGGTAAGTCACTTAATTTCAGTTTGCCTCCTTTTACCTCATCTGTAAAATGAAGATAATAATATGACCTACCTTTCATGGTTGTCCTGAGGATCAAATGAGATAATATTTGCAAAGTGCTTTGCAAATCTTAAAGTACCAGCTAAATGATAGCCATTATGATAAGCTACTATGATTACTTATAGTACCTATAGTAAGTATTTAATAAATTCTCTGTTTACCTATTTTTACAAAGTACCTACAAATACAGACACACCTGTATACACAAACAAGCCAAAAATGTACACAAATGAAATAAGTGAGTAGGGGAACCTACAAAGTCTCTAGGTATTGGCTTGAGGGTTGGACCAGTGCTGAATACAGGATGTTGGTCTGCCCACAGTATGAAGCCAAGTTGGTAGGACTCAGTCCTGTGGGTTGATGACAACACAATCTGACTGCTCAGCAGGATATATAAAATATCTTGATTTATTTAACAAACACAGGATAGGGTTGTGGACAAGGGAAATGGATTTTCCCCAAGTCTTATAATTTCTAACTCCTCCCCCAACCTGACCCACAAGGGTCTCTTTGTTCCCAATAAATTGGGCTACTCTATGTCTACCTAAAGTTATTCTAACTAGCTACACCTGCACTAACTGGTCCACTGAGATAAAACAGGATCAGTAAAGTCTAGTCAGATGGGTTGGCCAGAAGGCTCAAAGATCTGAGCCTAGGTGGTCCGGCAACAGTTAGGCAAGAGAGAGACTGGATCCTTGGCAGCTCACACAGAACAGATGAGAAGATGAGAACCGGAGTAACAGGATCAGGATCAGGGAAGGCTTCTTGAGATTTAGGAACCTCCAAGGTGAGTCAGGAACTCAGTTTCTTCCTCCAGCTCAATCATAAGATGGCCATAGGAAGGACGCTTCAGCACTCCATGGTATCCAGAGATCAACAGACCCCCTTGGCATCCCAGTGTCTCTTCATAAGTATTCCTGCCATTCCAGAATGTCCACCCATTTGGTTCCATCTGTATGCCAACAGCCCTTTGCAAAGTCCCAAGCCCTCTGCAACATATTCATTTTCTCAATTCCATTCTAATCCATACAAATGGACTCCATCTTTGGACTACTTATCAAAATTCATGTCATAATCATTGCAATATATATTTTTCATTCATTTTCTTTTTTTTCATTCTGGATGGGCCAGACTCTTTTTAATTGCTATAATTTCATAGAAGAGGCATTGAGGTGTGGAGAGACTGGGTTGGTTCAGGGTAATACTCTTTATAAATTAATGCATTTTTAGACCCTCAGCTTCAATATGCAGTCCTATTATTTGGATCCCATGCAAGACGTTAAACGACAACAACCATTAGCTCATATTTTATATGCATATGTATGCATATATACATATATATACATGTATTTTGTTTATATATGATTTATACATATTATTTTATATATTAACATATTGTATATTTATTATGCATTTATGCATTATGTATAAATAACATACTATTAAATATATATTTAAAACTTTTTTCTTTTCGTTACATACAGAAACCATTTTCGATTATTGTTCCCCAACATTTTGTGATTTGGATTTTCCCTCTCCTTTCTTCCCCTTCTCCTTCCTTAAGGAGGTAAATCATCTGATATAGGTTATAGCAGTGCTTTTATGTAATGGTTATTACCATATTCCCCTGTGCCAGGGCAAAAGACACATATCACACTTACAATAAAAAAAGTCATGAAGGAAATAAAATGAAAGATGGAGTGCTTTGATCTGCCCTCAGATTCTAACGGTTTCTTCTCATGCTGTCTCCACTTACTTTATGACAATCTTGATATTGAGGAAATGAGATGGATGGCTAAGGAAAATGTCATATTCTTTTCTTTGATGATAATGCCTGCCACTCACTTCTATCCATCTTAAATGTAAAGTTTCAATAATGAACTAGAGATCAATATTTCAAACACCTCTGCTTTTATCAGTATTATTAGAGGTGATATCTCCTCTTTACTTTAGCAGATCCCCAGGTCATAACATCTCTTTACCTTAATATAAAGCCCTTGTGAGATGCTTTGGATTAAAAAAAAAAGTATATCAGTGGGTGTTTGGTCTTCTCATGCTGAACTTCTCTCCTTTCTGCTTCGGTTGTCTTCAAATAACAGATATGCAGTTCATCTCAGGCACTGTAGCATGTGAATAACTTGGTCAGACTCTCAAGACTGTGCTATCCACCAGTATAACATTCTAAATAAACAAGGCAATTCATGCCAGGTCAACTGGCATTTATTAAGCATCTCCTCTGTCCTGGGTAGGCACCATGCCAAGTCCTGGGTAAAGCTAGGTTGACAGTTTGAAAAAAAATATTGTCTCAGGACCCTAGTATTTGGAAAAACGAACTCCTTTGTAAAATTAACGATCAACCAAAACACCTTTACTTTGTATCACAGCATGTATCATGCAAGGACACGCATTGATTCAGTTATGATTATACTCAATGCTCTTCAATTACTGAAAAGGAATGAGAAATTTAAATTTGGCTTTTCATTTTCAGAAGCTTAATGATGATTGTCCCCAATCACTTGGAGAGCAACAATCAATAGAATTATTTCATGATACTGGCTCCTTGTTTTCAGGAGTTCTGTGCTCCAAAATTCCATTCTATCCTACTTTTCCTAGAATCCTTACTTATCTGTTATGGTACAGCTTCCAGCTAGAATTAGACATCCATTCCTACTGAAAGGAATATAGACTATCTTTGTACATGGGAAGGCAGCATGTCATAGGTACTAGCTAGCTGGACACAGAACCAAAAAGAGCTGAATTCTAATCCTGCGTAAGGATTAGAATACTTACTAGTTGTGTGACTTGGAACAAGTATATTAAACTTCCTTAGCCTCAATTTTCTCATATAGAAAATGGAGCTTATTATATGTGTGTATAGGTACATATATACATATATATGTATATATATATATATATGAGATAATAATAGCATCTACTTGACAGGGCTATGAAGATCAAATGATATAATATATATTTTTTAAACCTTTAAACCTTTATATAAAGATTATTATCATTAATTCCACTAGGGTTATTGCTCTCAAAAATTTATAGTATAGCTCACTCTCCCATCCTAGGTGGTAAAAAGTGGAGATCTTTTCATTACCTATAATGAATGTTATTGTTCAGTCATTTCAGTAACGTCAAGCTCTTTGTGACCCATTTTGGGTTTTCTTGGTAAAGATAGTAGAGTGGTTTGCCATTTCCTTCTATAGCTCATTTTTCAGGTGAGGAAACTAGGCAAACAGGGTTGATCAACTTGCCCAGGGTCACACAGCTAGTAAGTATATAAGGTCAGATCTTAACTCATGAAGATGATTCTTACTGATTCCAAGACTAGTCCTCTAGGCACTACACCACCTAGTTGCCCTCATGGTGTTTAGTGTGTATATATCTAAGGTGTTATTGATTTCAAATTAGTAAAAATAAAGTTCAACAATAAAAGGTTACATTTTGTGGTAAGCTAACATATTTCCTATAGAATCTACTGATTTCTACAAAAGGCTAGAATTGTCCTAGTAAGTAATCTAAAATTTTCAAGTTATATTAATTCGGTATAGAATATTTATAGTGTTTTCATAAATTTGTGAGAGGAAAAAAGTAAAGGAAAAAATAAGCATTTATTAAGCACCTATTATGTGTCAACCACTATGCTAAATGCTTTATAAATATTATGTCATTTGATCTTCAGGCAACTCTAGGAGGTAGATGCTATTATCCCCATTTTACAGTTGAATAAACTCAATCTAATAAAGATTAGATGATGTGCTCAAGCTTAAACATCTAGGAAGTATCTGAAGTCATATTTGAACTCAAGTCTTCTTGATTCCAGGACCAATGCTCTATCCACTGCTCTGCTTTAATTCTTCTCAAAAAGATACAGAGTTTTTAGTGGATGACAAATTCCACATGAGACAATGATATTACATGGCAGTTAGTACAGTTCTTATGATCATAGACTATATTAAGTAGAAAGAGAAGTGCTCATCAATTAGGCAGTGGCTAAACAAATTATAGTATATTAATATAATGGAATATTATTGTACCTCGAGAAATGATGATGGTGATGGTGTCAGAGAAACTTGAAAAGACTTATAGGAAGAAATGTAGAATGAAAAAGAGCAGAACCAGGAAAATCATTCATGTAATACTAACTATGTGTATATAAACAGCTCTGATCAAAGCAATGGCTCATCAAAATTCCAGAATACACATGGATGGAATATGCTACCCACACCCTAATCATGGGCACACACACATGTATATATATGATGTGCCCAATGAAGAGTTTGTGTTTGTTTGATAATGCATACTTGTTATAAAAGTTTTGGTTTGTTTTGTTTTAATGGAAGAAAGTGGGAGAGAAAGAAAATAGATTTTTGTTCACTGAAAAAAATAAGAAAAAGAGAAGGAAAAACAAAATGAGATATTTCAAGAGATCTTAAAACTCTTCAAAGTATATATGGATGACGATTTGTTCAGGATGTTATAGAGAAGACTCTTGGTCAGTAATATTTTGGATGGCTTCTGAAGTTCTTTCCAAATCTTAGATTTTGTAACAAGAATAATCAAATTCAAAGTGAGGGACATCAGTGTCCCACTCTCCTCTACCATGGCCTGACTACAACTTGACTTTTATGAATGGATTCCATATCATAAATAAGTTGGTGCCACATCTTAGGAAGACAATTTATAAGCTAACTTGTACCCAGAAGAGGGCCTAAAATACATAGATTCAATAGGAAACATTGCCTAGAAAATAGAAGACTTAAAAGAAATATGATAACTCTCTTCAAGTATTTGAGTGACTGTGATGTCAAATAAGGGTTAGAGTTGATCTGTTTGAGTCAAGAGAGCAGGTCAGAAACATAGAGAGTATTTACAGAAATACACATTTCAGCTTTACTTAAGAGGGAAATAATTCTAAACAATTACATCTTTATAAGCTTAGGGTAAAATTCCTTAGAAAATAGTAGTGTTACTATTTCAAATTTCCTTGCTTTATAAAGGTTGAGATTTTTGCAGAAGGTACATACTGACCATGATGGCCTCAGAGGTCCCTTCTATCTCTGACACTGTGTTATTCTGAGTCCATTAAAGTTTCAGGAAGTACACACTACACCCTAGTAGAATACCTCTTATTCAACTTTTGGAGTATATCCATTGGCTTTGTTTTTGCATGGAGAAAATTAATCAATGCTCCCATTTGTCTCTCCAGAAGAATAATTAGACTCTAAGGAGTTACTGTCCTTAAATGAAGTTACAAATGATACAGATAGAAGAGTATTTAGAATAAGAAGACCCAGCCTAATTTCTCATTCTTGCCTCTTTCTATCCAGATGACCTGGCCAAAGCTATACCTCCTTTCTGACCTTCAGTTCCCTCATCTACAAAATGAAGAGGAAAGTTGGATGGTGAGTTTTAGATAAATTTTATTATCCCTTCCAGCTCTGAAAGGATTTTTTGAGCTGCATCATGAATGTTTGATGTTTTTATAGATTTGTGACGGATACTTCTTCCACTGGGAATGCAATTCAATTGCATCAATATATAAGAAATTAAATTGAAGAACTTTAGGATGTTTTTTAGTTGCTCAGTCATTTTAGTCATATCCAACTCTTTGTGACCCTATTTGGAGTATTCTTGGCAAAGACACTGGAATGGTTTGCTATTTTCTTCTCCATTACACACGAGGAAACTAGGACAAACAGGGATAAAGGACTTGCCTAGGGTCACAGAGTGGGTAAGTGTCTGAGGCTGGATTTGAATAGGTCTTCTTCCCCTGAGGCCCCAGTTCTCTATTCACTGTGTCACCCAGCTGCCCATATATTACATCAATAGATAAGAAATTAATTTTAAAAGGTTTGTTTTTTAAGCCTTTCCTAAAAAGACTGCCAATCAATAAACATTGATTCAGTGCCTATTATGTGCTAAAGACTATTCTATATTCTGAAAATACAAAAAAAGGTAAAATATAATCCTAACTTTAAGAAGTTCACAGCTTAGAGAGAGAAACAACATACAAAACAACTAGGTACAATCAAGTTATATACAGGAAATAAAAAAGTATGACACATGGAAAAGATTAGAGGCAGCATGCTCTAAAGGAAAGGTGCTAGTCCTAAAACTCTGGATTCAAATCATAGCCCTGACATCAGTTCTTCTCTTCATTCTTCATTTTTTCTATCTGTAAAATGAAGGCATTGAACTAGATATCTAAAGTTGCTTCCAGGTTAATGCTTCTGATGGTTATTTTTTTTTAAAGTAACTAGGTGGCACAATGGGGAAAGTGCCAGACCTGGAGTGAGGAGGACCTAGATTCAAATTGGGCCTCAGACATTTTCTAGTTATATGACCCTGGGCAAGTCATTTAACCCAATTGCCTAATCCTTTCCTCTGCTCGGTCTTAAAATTGATACTAAGACAGAAGGTAAAGGTTTAAAAAGAAAAAACAAAACCAAGCATGTCAGATACTTAGTAAACCTTGAAATGCTATTCAAGTGCCAAAGATTACTATTATTATTTTAAATATGAAGATAAAACTTATTTGTTTTAATTGAAGAAAAATTGGCCCAATGTGGGGGGGAAAGGGAGTTATGAATATAGAGACTAACATTATTAAAAATTTAAGTCAATATTTTATCTGCTAATGAAAGTAAACAGGTAGGACTGGAATCCAAGAGAAATCTCCTTCCCTTCTAGTTAATGAAGACACAACAGTATTAAAGTGCCAGAGGCAGCTATTACAGGTTATTAACTTCTTTTCAGTTAGGGGCACATATTTTCATTTGCATAACCCTGAATATGCATAAGCTGCTTTCTCACTGAAAGGCAGAACTTTGCCAGTTGTGACAAGGCTCCCACCTAAACTGTGACATGAGTGTTAAACAATGATGAAGTGGAGTTTCCTTCTTGAATAGAGGTTGAAGAGCCTTTCAAAAGCTCTGGCACTCACCACTCCATGGACTCTGTGGGTTTGGGCATCTCTTTCCAAAAACCTTCAAAAACAAAATCGATTTAGACTGGCTTCTCCAGGTCTGGGGATTCAGTTGCTACATTCTCTTTGCTAGTAACTTCAAACACTGGAAGTAAAGTATGGAATAAATGGATCTGGCTGGAGTTGAGGTCTGGATTTACATCTCAAACTTGCCACTAGCCAACTCCATAACCAGAGAAAAGTTTCTGAATAAATAGATCAGGATTTGACATTTCTAACTATAAAATCTAGAAAGTGATATATTTTCTCTCTAAATAGGCTCAGGTGGAGTCAGAGGTCCAAGGTTAAAATCTAATCTCTGCCAAGTAGCACCAGTTTGATCTTTATTATGACCATGGACAAGTAACTTAAAGTCTCAGGGACTCAGTTTCTTCATCTGTAAAATGTAGGGATTTGAAATTGATAGATGGACTCTAATGTCCCTTTCAAAATTTAAATCTATGATAAAATAATACAATAAAATCCTCTATGTTAAATCAGTTTGGAAAACAGAAAAAGTTTGTACCAATGTGAGATATTCATTTTAATAACTTGAAGGGAAAGGCAACTAAATGGGCTGTCAGTCAAGAAGACTTATCTTCCTGAATTCAACTCTGGCCTCCAATGATTACTAGTTGTGTAACCATGGGTGAGTACTGCTTGCCTTTGTTTCCTCATATAGAAAACTGGAAAAGGTGATGGCAAACCACTCTAGTACCTTTGTAAAAAAACAAACAAACAAGAAGTCAGGAAGACTCAGACATGACTAAAATAACAATAAAAATATAATATGATTCATTTGTATTGTGTTTCATGGTTTGCACGCTCTTTCTTCAAACAAATTTGATAGGTAGTGTGAATATTATACTCTCATTTTACAGATAAAAAACATTGATTTCTAAAATATTTAATTACCCATGCTAAAAACATTTGAAAGTCTTAAAGTCCTGTGTGAACTTGTAAATCATTTCCAACATGAAAGATCATGGAAAGCTTCAAGGAGAAGGTTGCATTTGAACTAGGTTTTAAAGGATATGTAGGAAGTCAGCAGTTATAAAGGATGAGGAAGGAAATTCCAAATATAGACCAGTTAAGCAACAAATATTTATGAAGAACTTCCATTGTGCCAGGCATTAAGCCAAGAACTAGGAATACACATACAAGCAGAGAGAGGACCCCTGCCCTCAAGGAGCTTATGTTCTATTTGGGAAAGACATTATATAAAAGAAAACAAAAAAGGGATGGGGAAAGAAGGTTCTTGCCCAAGTACTGATGTAGGAGTCTGAATTGGATGCTAGTTTAAAAATGTAACAAATAGAAATACTTAAATGGAAGTTCTGAGAGGAACTATCAAATCAGAGGCAAGTGCTTCAGGGACTGAAAATGTTTCTGATGTGAGAATTCCAAGGATGAAGTCATCTTCTAGGATGACATTTTGGAAGGCATGATGGAGTCTAAATTGTAGATGTTTGAGCCACCAGAAGCCTAGGAACAAGGTAATCATGGAAATATAGTTAAGCTACAAGAGTTTCCTGCTAGCTGGAGTAAAAATAGCATAAACAAAAACATGGAGATAGAAAGCACAAGTCATTTTAGGGTGACACAAAGTACATAGGCAAAGTCCACAGAGGATTGGAATAGAGCATGCTGGGAGAGAAGTAATATGACTGGAAAGAGAGACTGGCACCAGATGATATGTGAGCCTATCAATCAACAGACACCAGTTTTTATCCCTAGAAATTTGGGAAAGCCATTGAATAGCTTTGAGTAGTGGTATGACCAGATCTATTAATAACGAGGATAATTCAATCAAGTTTTCAAATCCTGAAGATTGAATGAAAGAATGCCTTTGTGACTGATTAAAAACATTAGTCAAAAGGGTCTTTGCTGGAATGATAAACTCAGTTTCTAACATGTTGAGTTTGAGGTGCTGGTGCAACATCCAGGTAGAAATTCAATTCAATGTAAAATGCATTTTAATCACCTACTAGATGCTGTAATAATGTGATTAAGTCTACTTTGCCCATTCTCAAATCTAATCACCAAAAGTGTAAACAACTCTACTTAACTCACAAGTTGGGAGGTCTGTGACCCACCTGTGCTAGAGTGAGTGACAAATCAGAATTTACTGACTGCCTCCTGGGCAGTCCTAAGAAAAGTGTCTGTTGTAATTGGGCACGTAAACTAAGAGGAAGGCACAGGAAGTGGAGCAAAAGAAGCCCCTTTAAAGAGAGTTCAGTGAGTTCAGCTTCTCTCTTCTCTTTTGTGTTTTGGACTTGAAGGATCTCTTCTTTTTCATGTGTTGGACCTGAAGGAGCACTGGACCTGGGACCCTGAGACCTTGGTGAGACTACCAACCAAAACCCATTTATACCCCTTAAATCTTTCCCTTAGAATTACACATGGTGAGTACAAAGACTAAATCTTCTTGGACTTCTCTAAAGGAACTGCTCTTTAAAAAGAAAATCTAAGACTGAAGCTTTTGCTTCATTCATCCCCAGGCTTCAGGCCTCAGGCCTTGAACCTTGGGCCTTGGCCTAAAGACTAGTTAGATCTGCTTGGGCTAAACCAAAGACCTGAGAGAATTATTTAGTGAGACAGATTAATTATCTTACCTTATTCTCTCTCTAATTTTCTTAATTTCTCTCTTTTCATTTGTAAATAAACTTCCGAAAAAGCCATTTTGACTTGAGGTTATTCTTTAATTGGGGATTGATAATTATTCAATTCCCTGGTGATCAAACCTTTTAATATTCACCCAACCAAAACCCATTTATACCCCTTACATTGCCACACACTGTGCCAGACATTTTGAATACAAAAATTAAAAAATTAAACAATCCATATCCTCAGGGAGTTTACACATTCTACTGGGGAATTGCAAAGAATAATGCCTAGGTGGCCCAATGAATAGAGTCAGGAGTCTGGAGTCAGAAAGACTCATCTTCCTGAGTTCAACACTCACTAGCTGAATGACCCTGAGCAAATCACTTAATCTTGTCTACCTCAGTTTCCTGATCTGTAAAATGGCCTGGAGAATGAAATGGAAAAGCACTCCAGTATTTCTGTCAAAAAAAAACATAGGGTCACAAAGAGTTGGACATGACTAAAAAATGGCTAAACAACAAATATAAAAATATGTTTATATAAAATACATTTAAAATAATTCTAGGGAAGTAATAGCAATCAGGACAAGAAGAAAGGCTTTATTGTAAAAGAGAGCATTTAAACAAAACCTTGAAGGGAGCTAAAGATTCCAAGAAGCAGATGTGAGGAGAGACTGAATTTCAGAAATGGGAAGTGCACAGAAATAGGAGAGATGATGTTCTGTAGTGGGAAACAGTTTTGTGGACAGTAAAGTAGAAAGGCAGAGCTTGTTGAAGCAATCACCAAAGCCAAATGAGGAGGTGAAGTATTATAGGCAGTTGGGAATAAAGGATGAAATCTCAAAAGACAAATCAGGCCTGGAGATATAAATCTGGTAGTCTTAAAATCACAGAATGTTCAGAGTTGGAAGGGATTTGCTTCAGAGCCCAGATAGTCTAATATGTCCTCTCTATAAATCACTATTAAATATTCATTCTTATCTCCTGAATTTGTGATAACAAAAGAAAAATAAAAGGAATTGTAGAGAAAGGGAAGATAAAGGAGAGGAAAATAGTATAGAGGAGTGGAAAAGAAAGAACTGGAAGAAAAGTGAAGAAAGATGGAAGGGAAGGAGAAAGAAGAGGAAATGGAAGAGATGGGAGAGAAGGCAATATATAAGTATAGAGGAGGGAAATGGAAGGAGAGGGAAGTCATGGACTGGGGGAAAGGTAAGAGGAGCAGAATGGAAGTGAGAAAGAAAGGAAAGGAAAATGCGGAAGGATAGCAAAGAAGGAATTTTCCATCAGTTATGCTTCGTTTAATTTTATTTCTCTGGTAGAGGTTATCAGACTTTAGGTTGAAAACACTAACAGGATGGGATTCTAATTTTCTTTCTCTCCACTGGAGCATTGAATAAATTCAGAATATGTAAATCTGACTAGCATCTCATCTCCCAATTTGTGATGTTTTGCTTTGTGCTGCCAGCAATCAGTTCTGTGACTTGGAAAGAGAGTACCTTCGAGACATGGCTCCCTTTCTGTCAGAGAGGTCCTGTAGCTCAACAGAACGTCTGACAGCTGTTTGGGCAAGCCCCCAATGGTGCTTTTTTTTTCAAAGGAAAGAATCTGATTACAAAGAACATCAGCTGCTCCCCTTACAGTCACAAGGGTTAGTGTATGTGTCTGTGTTTTTATCTGTGCAACCCATCAAAGTCAGGGCTGCTTCCTGGAGCATCCAAAAAGCTAAATGTGTCTGGGAACCAAAAGTATGTTTGACTGGGAGCAGTAATGCCTTATAGGTGGCAGCTAGATGGCATAGCATATAGGGAACTGTTCCTGAAGTCAGGAGGACTGGAGTTCAAATCAAGTTTAGACATTTCCTGTGATCTAAGCAAGTCACTTAAACCTGTTTGCCTCAGTTTCCTTGCCTGTAAAATGAACTGGAGAAGAGAATGGCAAACCACTCTAGTGTCTTTGCCAAGAAAACCCCAAATGAGATCACAAAGATTTAGACACTACTGAAGTGACTCAACAACAAGAAGTTACACCTGCTGGTAAACATGATGAGAGTCCACGTATTCGGGTCTGAATCCTACCACTTCGCTCATCTGGCATTCTTGGGAGGACAGAGAAAACAAGTAGTTAAAACTGAATATATGTCACATCTTCAATATTTGCTAAAAATTTGTTATATATCAAACTTAAAAGTCTATATCAGTGATTCCCAAAGTGGGCGCTACCACCCCTGGTGGGTGCTGCAGCGATCCAGGGAGGCAGTGATGGCCACAGGTGCATTTATCTTTCCTATTAATTGCTATTAAATTTTTTTAAATTAATTTTCAGGGGGCTAAGTAATATTTCTTTCTGGAAAGGGGGTGGTAGGCCAAAAACTTTGGGAACCACTGGTCTATATATTTTAGAGAGGAAGTTTAAGATATGGTCCCTGCCTTCAAATGATTTTATAATAGATAGGTGGTGTGTGCCAGATTCCTAGACATGGAGTCAGAAAGATCAGGGTTCAAATCCCATATCTGACATTAGCTTGCTGTATGACGATGAGTAAGTTCCTTGATTACTCAAGTGACTCAGTCTTGGTTTGCTCATCTCTGAAATGATCAGGGTGTAGTACATGATCCCCAAGGTCCTTTCAGCTCTAAATCTATGATGCTGGAATCTAGCTGAGGAGACAAAATGAACACATGGGACACAGTTAAAAATAATAATAAGTAACATTTATAAGCAGAACTGGGAGAACATTGTAGACAGTAACAGCAATATCACACGATGATTATCTGTGAAAACTTGGCTACTCCCAGCAGTGCAATGATCTGGGACGATCCTGAAAGACTCATGATGGGGAAAGCTAGCCACCTCCAGAGAAAGAACTGTTGGAGTCATCTTTCACATCAGTGTATTTATGGTTTCATTTTCGGTTTTTGGTTAAGAATGAGTGTGCTGTCACTACAATGACCAATATGGAAGTGTGTTTTGCATGACAATAAAAATAAAATTAAAAAAAAAAGACTAACTATGGGCCAGGCACCATGCTAAGCACCTTATACAAAGCCTGATTTTTTGAACCAAGGTCTTCCTGACTTTAGCCCAGAGCCCTATCCATTGCTCTACTTAATTGCCTAAAGAACAACTGAGTTCTAAGTTGTGGGTTATAAAAAGAATTTTGGTTTAGATTTGTAATGACCCTATGAGGCAAGTACCCTAAGTAAGATCATTCCCAGTTTACACATAAAGACAGAAACCTTTGAAAATGAGATGACTTAGTAAAAGAAAGATGACATGACTTAGCTACAGTGGTATAGTTAGAAAATATCTGAACTCTGCCAGATTCCAGCACAAGGCTCCTGACACCATATTCACTATACCAGGCTTATTGTTGTTCAGGCATTTTCAGTCAACAGTGTGACCCTTTGTGACCCCATTTGGGGTTTTCTTGGCAGTGGTCTGGGAGTGAATGGCCAACCTCTCATCCTATTATTCAGCAGAACCCATTGAATGAATCACTTCAAAGATAAGAAAGGTCATTCAATCTCTATCAGAGTATATTGAGAAGATTTCCATCCAGTGGGTTCTTGAATGTTAAGTAGGATGAGGAAAGCCAAACAATGCCACTCATCTATAAACATTTGAAGCTTCTTGTTGTTTTTCTCTTCTTTATTCTACTCATTCTTTACCTTCTCTTCCTCCTCTTTTCCTTCCTGCTGCTACTGCTGGTCTTCCAGTTGCTCTTTAGAGAAGACTTTTCTTATTGCCCTACCTGGATTAATAGTAAATTCCAGTAGAAGGTAATATCTTATAGGTCAGAAATTTTTCATTCTTTTTTCCTATTCCTGGCTTTTTCCTATTCCTTTTTCAATTTCTTTTTGCCTGGCTTAATGAAATGAACAGAATATTTTAAATCCATTCTGCGGGGCTTAATTTCTTCACCAGCAAAATGAGAGGCTTGGACCAGATCATCTCTAAGGTTTCTTCCAATTCAATGTTCAATGGGAAGGGTTATTATCATCATCAAGTTCACAGATTTAGAGCTAAAAGGGATCCTAAAGGTAATTTGGTTCAAACTCCTCAAAATCCATAGGAGGAAACTAAGAGCAAGAGAGAACAGTGACTCATCCAGGGTCACACAGGTAGTCAGAGTCACATCAGGATGTTCACTCAGGTCCTATTACTACAATCCACTATTATTTGCTTCTTCATAATGTAGTTGATCCTTCGCTTAGATTAATTAGATTTTCTGGGCATGTCCATCACCACCCCCCACACCTGCCACACATTCCTTTGAAAATCTCAAATGATGAGTCCAACCCACTTTTTTGTTAATGATCTGATCTGGCCAATTTGTTCTGATTTTATGTATATTCATGAAAAAGCAAGAGAGGAAATTGTTCCCTGCCCAACATATCCCAACAATGCTTTGATAAGCAGAACAATCACTTAATTGGCATATTCTATTTCTTCTGGTGCTAGAACTGTGACAAGAGGCTTCTGATGTAAATTCAAAGGTCCAGGGAAATGATGCTGATTTATGAATTCCCCAGCAGCAAAACAAGTTCTGTTGACCTTGAAAACCCAGGTTGGTCAAAGACACAAATTTTGAATTTTTACCTGAAACCTGAAGGAAGTCAGGAAGCAGAGACAAGGCGAGAATTTAAGGCATTGGGGAGAGTCAATAAAAATGCAAGGAATTAGAATATGGTGTGGGTTTTGTGCAATAAATTGCAAAAATTCAATATCAATTGGTTGGGGTGGTGGGACTAAAGTATAAGAAGATTGGAAAATTAAGAAGGGGTCAAATTGTGGAGAGCTTTAAAACCCAGAGGATTTTATATTTGATCCTTTATGTGAGTGAGTCACTGGGTTAATTCAATGAGGGGGGAGTGTGACATGATCATAATTGTGCATTGGGGATATCAATCTGATAGCTGAATGGAGGATGGCCTGATAGGAAGAGAGACTTGAGGAAGAGAAACCTACCAGTAGGCTACTGCAATAGTACAGATGTGAGTTGATAAATATCTGACTTGAGTTGCTGGCAGTATCGTAGGAGAGAGGGGCTATATGACAGAGGTGGTAGAGGTATAATTGATAAAATCTGGCAACTAGTTGAATATGATGGATGACAGAGACAGAGACAGAGACAGAAAGAGATATGTAAGGATAGTGGTGCCATCTTCAATTTCTCCTACTCTATTGGCTTTTTCTTTTCTACCTTCAAAGATGATTATTCTTCATCGTCAGGAAAAATAACAGCAAATAATTTTAAGCTATTTCACTTAACATCGCTGCCCTGTCTAGCTTCCATCCTATTTATAGCCTTCCTTCCACTGCAAACTTTATTAACAAGTAGCCCACACAATACCAACATTTTTTTCTTTCTACCCAATCTTGCCTTAATCCTTAGCTATCCCCAGTGCTCTACTGAAAATACTCTCTCAAAAGTAACTGACTTTCTGGTTGCCCCATTATGGTATGGAGATAGCTTGGCCTTGTTAAAGGCTTTGCCAATATAACATAGACTTTACCAAGTCCTACTAAGCCCAAAAGGTTCTGATTACACACAGGTCCAGTAGCATACATCTATGTCAATGGAAAAGGTGAATAGACAAACTAATAAAACTGTTGAACAAAGATTAATTCTCTCTAACTAGGACATAGACTCTTCAAGGGGAGGACTTTGTTTTATGCCTCAGTTTATCCTCCCCATAGCATAAAGCACAACTGAGCATGCAACTGGTGTTCAATCATTTGCTTGATGCAAACAGTTTGTACCTTGGAAGCAAAATGAATTCATCAATGGAAAGAACCAGTTGGATTCTAGTGGACTGGACATATGCAGTCCTGGGCAGCTGTTAGAATAACAATTCATTTTTTATAATGAAATGACCTGATTCCATTTCTGAAGCTGTGCTGACAGTTTGGATATTGGTCATTTGTCATCATTAGGTCATTTGTCATCTTAGGCTTGTTAAAATCCATGCACACAAAACCAGGTGATCATGGGGAATGCACCCATCTTCCCTCATTACTGGGAGTGTCATTACCAATCTAGGGTTGTCTGCTTATCCCAGAGAGCATAACTCTCTGAAGATCATTACTTCATACCTCCAAGACTGTGTCCATTTTAATACTGTAGTCAACAATGCTAGTTTAGTTGTTATATCACAAAAGAACTACAGACTTACATGAGTATGCTGAAGAGAGTACCAGAGTGAAGAAAAGTAAGGGAGGAGATGCACTGGGCTTTGTGGTACTTTCCTATCCTGGAGTTGGAGCTGCACTCATCTATATACTCTCTTTGTCTGTGTGTCTCTCCCTCTTTCTCTCTCTCTCCCTCTACCTCCCTCCCTTTCTCTTTTTCTGTCTCTCTCTCCCTCTTTCTCTGTCTCTGTCTCTCTGTCTCTCTCTCCCTCTTTCTCTGTCTCTGTCTCTGTCTCCCTCCCTCTTTGTCTCTCCCTCTTTCTCTGTCTCTCTGTCTCTTCCTCTTTCTCTCTCTGTCTCTCCCTCTCCCTCTCTGTGTCTGTCTTTCTGACTCTATTTCTTTCTCTGTCTCTATCTCTCTCTCTTTCTCTGTTTCTCTCTCTGTCTGTCTCTGTCTGTCTGTCTGTCTGTCTGTCTCTCTCTCTCCCCTGCCCCTTCACTGAGTCAATCTCGTAATGAAGGACTGACTTTGCCATAGAATAAATAGAAATGAAGTACAATCTATGTAATGTCTCACCTTCCTAGTAAATATCAATTCCATGAAGGCAGAGTCCAAGTCTTCTTCTTCTTTGTATTCCCTACATATAGTAAGTTCCTAATATGTCTTTTGGAATGAATGAAATGGCTTATATTTCTATAATGAGAGCAGAGTGATGAGGTGGAAAGAATTTAAATTTCTTTAAGTCAGGGCCTTCTTCATTTGCTTCATTTTTATATCCAACACCTAACATCCAACAATGACTAGGATAGCAGGCATTTAATTATTTATTATTTATTGAGTTACAGTTTAGAAGTGACCGTTGAATCACAATAAGCAGTTAAACTATTTGATACATACTATTTATATGACCATAGGCAAGTCATTTATGTCCAGGCAATGACAATGGCAGTATATAACACTTGAATGGAAGCTTGTCTATCCAGGTCTTAAGAAGGAGGAGGAGGGAGGAATAGTAAGAGGAGAAGGAGGAGATCCATAGCACTTGGTGATTTAGAAGTATCTGCTTCACAACAACCCTACTAGATAGGTGGATAGTCAGTAATAATACTTGCTATGTGTCAGGCATTGTGCTAAGTACTAGGAATACAAAGGAAGTGAAAAAGCTTGTCCCTGTACTTAGAGAGTTCACATTCTAATAGGGAACAAAATATGTGCACAATTATGTACCGATAAGATATATACAGAATAAACAAAAGGTAATGTCAAAAGATTTTCCAATCCTGTTTTAATAGCTGAAGGAATTCAAAAACACCTACTGAATATAGTGGGTTGTGAACTGAGTCTTAAATAAAGCTAGATCTGAAGATGGAGGAAATTCTTAGCATGTGGATCAGTCTATGAAAAAGCACAGATACCCAGGCAGATAATGGAGTAGTTTGCCATATCCTTCTTCAGCACAATTTTACAGATGAGTAAACTGAGACAAACAGAGTTACCTGACTTGCTTGGGGTCACACAGCTACTAATATCTGAGGCCAAATTTGAACTCAGAAAGATGAGTCTTCCCAACTTGTGGCCCAGCTCTCTAGCCACTGCTCCATCTAACTGCCCCTAGAGTGGATAAAGAAGAACATAAAGGAGAAGGTAACAAAGATCACCCCAAGATTTTAAGTCTAAGTGCTTTGGGGAGAAGGATGGTGCCATAAAGAGAAGTAGAAAATTCAGGAGGAAGATTTGGTTTATTAGGGAAGATGTAAATTTAGTTTTGGACAAGAGTTTGAAGGTCAAGAGGATGTCCTGATGGAAATATCCACAAAGCAATTGGAAACTGTGACTTTCAGTAAAAATAAAAGCTATCGAGTTGGTAGTCAACAACATAGAGAAATAGTTGAAGCTCTGGGAACAAAGAACTAAGTGACAATGTTGAGATGTGAGAAGTGGGTAGAAGATAGTGCTCTAGAAATTAGAGGGTAGGACCAGATGCTGCATAAGATCCTTTCCAAGCTCTAAAATCTGTTTTCACTCCAAACAAATGAGATTGAAAGCTCTAGGTATTAAATCATTTTTAATTTCACTTGTTTCCTTTGTCAAAAAATTATTAAAAAGCAAGGAGTAGGAATATGGGATATTGCATGTGAGGAACAGCCAGTTGGCTACTGTCCTGAATCATAGTGTAGACAAAAGGGAATATCATATAAAAAGAAAGGAAAAATCTATATGAAAGGGACAGGCTATAAAGGGCCATAAAATTCAAACAGAATATTTGACCCTGAAGGTAATAGAGAACCATAAAAAATTATTAAATAGGGAGGAGATATTTTACCTTTCCCAACAATCCTGGGAGACAGGTAAGATTGCCCCATTTTAGAGCTGAGGAAACTGAGACTGAGACTGAAATGAAGGAAGAGATAGTGGGAGATGTTCCAGTAATGTGCAAAAGAGGAGGGTAAAGGGGAAAATCAGATTGGTCTCATTTTTTTTCCTTTTTTGCTGAAGCCTAAGGTGAAGTCCTCAGATGAGACAGAGGAATATGATGCTTTAGGAGGGTTTAAGGAAAGATGTAAAGTTGGAGAGTGGGGCAGCAAAGAGATTATGGTTCAGGAGGGCTCTGTTGCTATTATATGTTATGGATAAAAAGGGTGCACTAAAGTTCAGGGTGATCTTCTTCCCTTCCTGAGTGATGGAGGGGTAAAAGGTGATTGAGGTGATAGGAGAGGAATGAAAGGGATGGCCGGATTTACAGAGGAATGGATAAGGCGCTATTAGGATGGTAAGGGTACAAGGTGAGGTGTGCAGGAGAGGCAGCTGACACAGACTAGACACCCAGGCTAGAGACAGAGGATATTGGGGTAATAGGCTAAACCCTTCCAGGCAGGAAAGGTACCTTTACAGACACAAGGAACAGGGCCAGTCAGAAGTGGTTTGAATCTTACTTGAGGGCTTTCTTGTCAGTTTCTCAAGTCCTCAAAGGAGGAACCACAAGGCTCCTTCCTGTCAATGAAACTGAAGGGATTCAGGAGGAAGTGTCAGGTAACTACTTCCTCCCAAGATGGATGCCTCCAGTTTCCCTCAAGAATTAAAAGAGAATTATTCCTTCCCCTTCACCCTTGCCTAATTTCTTCAACACAAAGATTCTCCAGAGGGTTTGATTAGGTAACAAAGGGTTTATTAATGTTCAGGGTTGGTCAAGAAGGAGTGAGGGGTTTGGGGTTTCTAACAGCCCCTAGGGAGAAAACTCAAGATGGGGGAGGGTCACATGAATGGGTTAGACTGAGAGAAGGACCTGCTTCTCTCAGCCAGGGAAGTTTTGGCTGCTTTAAAGTAGAGGGTATACTAAAGGGCTAATTTGAATTCAAGGATGTCCTACTTGCCTATTGGGGAAAACTAAATCCACAAAGTCTATTCACTAAAAACCCAAAGCCAACCTGCCTCCCAGAGCCCTGGGAAAATAGGCAGGGAAACAGGGAAATAATATGGAGAAGGTCAGGGAGAGGTCCAGAGAAATTAGCTAGGTTCAAATTATCCAGAGATAAGGCACAGGCCAAAAGCAAAACCGAAAGCCAAGGGAGAGCTCTAGTTAGTTCTTCCACTCTGTTCAAGTCTCAGGGACCAATTGAACTTTCTCTCAGAATTCTAAGGCTTAACTGCCAGAAGTTTTCAGTTGGCCCCCTGCAAGAGTAAAAACCTCTCTTGCATCTTTTGCATTATATATGTAATATAAATTTGCAGTGTGCCTAGTCAGTATGAGCTTATTTCCTCCACTTCCTTTCAACAGCACAGGAATAGATGAAGGAGCTAAATTGTAGGAGTAATCCAAGGCTGGGTATTGGCAAAATGTAATCACTAGAGAGACAAAAGGACAAGAGATGTGAGGATAAAAGATTAGTGTAGGGTTGTTAGTTCACCAAAGGGTTGAAAAAAGGTAAGTAGGAGAGGGTTGTTAGTGCAAATAGTTTCATCCTCATTTGGAAATGATGGTCTAAGCCTCAGAGAGATTGTAATATTTGCCCCTGGCCACATAGTTAATAAGAATAGAGGTTATACTTTAGTTTGTCTTGCTGTGAAAGACTAGACATGTCTACTATTACCTCTTTGAAAGGATTAAGAAAATCTCTTTAGCCTAAAAGATTTTTTATAGAAAATTTATTTCATTTTATTTTCATTTGTATTTTGTTAGTTACATTAAAATTCCTAGACATCTCTCTCCTCTTCCTTTCCTGCAATAGATAAAACATCACTTGACAAAAAAATAAAATATATACATATATATATATATAAAATATGTCTTTCAAGTTTCTAATTACAAGTTCTTTCTCTAGAGGTGGACATTCACAAGTGATTCTTCAAACACTATTTCTGTAAATGTATACAATGTTCTCCTGGTTCTATTCATTTTGCTTTTCATAATTTCATGTAGGTTTTTCCATAATTTTTGAAAATTAATCTGCTCATCCTTTCTTATGACACAATAATATTCCATTACAATCATATGTCACAACTTGTTCAGTCATTCCCCAGTTGATGGATATCCCCCTCATCCAGTTCTTTGCCACCCCCCAAAGATGACTGCTATAAATATTTTAGAGCATAGAAGTTCTTTTTTTCTTTTTCACTGATCATCTTGGGAAACAGACCCAATAGTGGTTTTTCTGGGTGTCAGGATATACATAATTTTATAACTCTCTTGGTGTAATTCTGGAACCTAAAAGTCTTGTTAATCCCTTCATAGCTTACTTAGGATAAAAAATAAGTCTCAGGGATTAGAGATGGATTTCTTAACTCATATTTTTTATGGATTAGAACCTAACCTTTGGAATGGGCCTATAAAAGAACTCGTTATTACAGAAATGATCCTGTGGCAGCAATACAGAGAATTGAGCATGGAGCACAAGCCAGAAATCTAAGTGCACACCTAGAACCAGGGCTCTTTTAACTAGACCACATCATACCATTCCATATCATACTATACCCAACCCTACCATATCCTATCATACTATACCATGCCATGCCATGCCATGTGGGAAAGGGAAGGTGTTTGCATTCCTCCAGCCTCCTCTGGCACCACTCCAGCAGGAGAAAGAGACACATCATAGATGTACTTCTTCCAATTTTCATTGCATGAGAGCTGAATGTGAGAGGCAGTTAGTAAAGGAGCCTCTCCACCATGAGACCCCAAAAGAAGATGGACTCACAAGACCCCCTACTCCTACAAAGATGAGGAGGGAATTCCTGGCCCCAGAGCTCCAAGATCCAGATGTAGAAAGGAGGAGTCATAACCTCTCCGCCTAAGAGATGGCAAAATGGAGAGGGGAACTGTGTGATCTGGTGGTGGGAATTCCTGAATTCCAAATTCCAAGAGAAATATAAAAAGTTTTTGGCCTGAAGAGCTAGTACACATTTATGGAGCTGGTGGAGAAGCAACAAACAGCCAGGATACTGATAAACAATGGCAGTACATTATCCTCCAGTAATAGTAATTAAATTGGTGGTAGTGGAGGTCTGAAATGGGACAGGGAAAAGAGTGAGCACTTATTAAGCACATCAGATATGCGAAGTACCCTTAAGTGTTAGGCAAATATCTCTTATGATCTGAAAGGAAAGAGACGTGCCTCTCTAACAAACTCATGGGTTTGGAGAATCTAAGTCATTAAGGTAGGGTCATTAGACTATTTACTGTCTGGGTCCCTTTTGTGTCACAAGAAATGACTCAGTAAAGTAGAGGAATTTCAGACTTTGTTGACCAAAAAGGAGAGCTGAAAATAAAATGTAATGAGCAAATACAACGCTTAAGTGAAGCATAAAAAGGTAAAGTGAAATCTTAAGTGTTTTAAAAAGACTAAAATGTGTGCATTCATACCTGGGAAGGTGATCATTGAAATAATTAGATATCTATGATATTTATGAAAGGTAAATAAAATATAAAGGTATAAATGTGAGTGTAAATGGGATGAAAAAAACACCCATAAAATGGAAAAGGATAACAGAGTGGATAAAAGAGCAGAATCCCACAGTATGATCTCTTAAGGAAACATATTTAAAAAGTAGTCACATTAGCAAGTCCAAGTTCATATTCCTCTGGGGAGCTTAGTAACAAAAGACTTTCATAATATAGAGGTCTATTCAGGTCTCTAGAATAATGGGGAGATGCCTCAACAGGTTTGAAGTTTTCCTCCTTTGCAACCTCTCATTCATTTGCCTTCCTTAGGAAATCCGAACTCTTTTAGATGGCACTGTATGGCTGGAGGCCTTTCTAGATGTCTAAATCTCATTAGTGGTCTTACCATTAATAAATTTTCCAAGTGGTCTATTAGCACCTTTCCTAGGCAAATTCAAATGCAGTTCAAGTTGAATAACAAAGTTTAACATTTATTGTATGTTTCTCTTGTGGTGTCAGAAGACCAAAGTTTGAATCCCAGCCTACCAGTAAAGTGACTCTTTGCAAGTCCCATAATTTCAGATTCCTCATTTATAAAATGGGAATAATAATACCTACCCTACCTATCTGACAAGGCTGAGATAGGAAATGATCAGTATAATGAGTCTTTATAAGGATCACAAATCCAGAACTGGAAGGAGCCTTAAAGCACTTCTAGATCAGAGGTGTCAGACATCCACACTATTTCTAAGTGCAGCCCAAATCAGATTAAAATCTAATTTAAAAATCTATAATAAAAAAGTACAAATACTGTAAAACAGATAATATATTTCAAAACTAAGCCAATGAGCAGTCAGCAGGGATCCTTAAGTACAGATGAGTGGCCACATGTTTGTTTGAGTTTGACACCACCAGTCTTGATCATTTCCTCATTTTAGAGATGAGTTAACTGCATACTAAAGAGGCTAAGTGACTTGGCTAAGGTCACAAATATAATAAGTAGCAGAGCCATTTTACTGAGGATCTCTGATTCTAAAGTGAATATTGTTTCTAACAATGTGAGTTTCCATTGTCCAATGATGCCTCTCTCTGAACAAGTGGAGTACGTTGTGGCTAATTTTGTTCCTTTTTTTAGTCATTTTCAGTTGTGTCAGATTCTTTGTGACCCCACTTGGGGTTTTCTTGGCAAAGATACTGGAGTGGTTTGCCATTTCCTTCTCCAGATTGTTTTACAGATGAGGAAACTGAGGCAAATGGGATTAAATAACTTGTCCAGGGTTACAAAGCTAGTAAGTGTCTGAGGTTCTAATCATCTACCCTACTTTTTGTTTATTCTGTTTTCTTGCCTTCAGCAAATTTGAATCATCAGATCCACATGAACTAAATTACATGGCATATCATAATAAAAACTAACCTCTAAATAATGCTGTACACATACTCTGATTTGTTCCTTACTAATCTCTATAAAATATCTTCTATAAATTTCCCTTTCCCTTTTGTACAGGTGAAGAAACTGAGGCTCAAAGCAGAAAGAAACTTCTCCAAAACAATAAATCAGGTGTCACAAATAGGATTCAAGTCCAGATCTCTTCTGATTCCAGCTCCCAGACTTCTTCAACTACAACATATTATACCATTCCATGACATGTCATATTATGCCATGCTATGTTATACCACATCATACCTCATTATCTCATATGATCCCATCCAATTCCATCCCAAATCTTATACTATACTATTTTATACCATACTATACATACAATATGCCATGTTGTATTATAAAGATACACAGGAAAATGTGGCAAGGCTTATATGAACTGATGCAAAATAAAGTGAGCAGAACCAAGAGAACATTGTACCCAGTACCAGAAATGCTGTACAATGAAAAGTTGTGAAGAAATTAAACTATTATCAGGAATGCAAGGATCCAGCTCAACTCCAAAGGACTCAGGATGAAAAATGCAACCCTTAGCTATAGAAGTAACTGTCAGAGAAGGAATGAAAATAAAACCATACTATTTCTCATATTATTTCCTTAGTATTTGTCTTTTTTTCTTGCACGTACAATGTATTTCTTTTTTTACAACATGAGGAATATGAACATGTGTATGGCATGAAAACATGTGTATAACCTATACCAGATTGTTCATTGTCTGGGGAGGGGAAAGCAGAGTGAAAAAGAAAGAGAATTTGGATTGTAAAAAGACAGGAAAACAATTGTTAAAAATTATTTCTACATGTAATTGAAAAAATAAAAGGTATAGAAAAAAGATACAGAGTAGATACAAAGTAAACAGGTGTCCAGGGTTCATAAAATGTGGGTACAAATGGGCAGTAGAGATCATTTAAACCAGAACTTTTTAACCTTTTCATGTCATGAACCCTTTTGGTAATCTGGTAAAGACTATTGTTCATTTCTCAGAATAAATATTTTAATTTAATACAATTAATACATAGGATCTTGAAGAAACCAATTATTTCAAAATAAAATTATCAGTTTTTTAAAAATCAAGTTCACAGATGCCAGGTTAAGAACCCCTGATCTAGACCAACCCCCTTCATTTTTATAGAAATTGTTTCGAGCAGAATGACAAAGGTAAGTAGTTCTGGTTTTAAACTCATTTTCTAATTCCACATGCAGAACTGTTTTCCCTTTTTATGTGCAATCTTCAGGGTCTGGACTAGAATCCGATTCTTATAATTCCAGGCATAATGCATGTTCCAATTAAAAATGATAATAAAACCTGGTAGAATACTGCTGTTTATAAAATAATTTGTGTCATTTGAAATTGTTTTAAGCCCTGGAAGACTACCACTCCCAGGGCTCTCTGTTACAACTTCCCCTGACAATTCCCACTTCCTTTGTGGGAGGTATCAGGGAAAGTATAAAAGGGAAAGTTTGGTGTCTTTTCTCTCTCTCAACCTTGGAAGTGCTCTCTATGTAGGAAGCTCTGCTCTCTACCTTGAGACCCTGATCTCTCTCTTAGCACCATTTTCCCTTTCCTCCTACCTCCTAGTTTTCCCTAGACCTTTCTCTTTCTAATTAAAATAAAACCTAGCTATTCAAACCCTAAAGTTGCTCTCTGATCATTCATTTGAGGGCTCTGGTCAATTTGCCCGCACTGGGGCTGGGGATGCTCCCTTCCTTTCCCTTCCTCTACCTTCCTCTCTCTTTTATCCCATTCCTCCTTCCTCTCCTACCTCCCTTCATTTTCACCACATATTTATAGATAACCTTTTATTTGAGCCTTAACCTTGAGAGATATATACTACCCATTTTGCAGATCATTAAACCGAGACAAAGAATTTAAGTGACTTTATCAGTAATAACACAGAATCATAGAATTATAGACTTTCTATGTTAAAAAGAGATCTCTGAGGACATTGCTTCAATTCACATTTGAATAAGCATCTCCTTTATAACATATCTCACAAGTTTTCGACCAGCTTCTGATTAAAATGTTCAAATTAAGAGAAAATCACTACCACCTGAGACAGGCCATCCCACTTTTAGATGGCTGTATTGATAAGTTTTTCCTTACAGCTTGTCTAAATTACTTCTCAACATCAGTCCACAATTGCTAGTTCTGTCTTTTGGAATCAAAGTTTAATCTTTCTTCCAGGTATGAACCTTTCAACTACTTTAAGACACCTATCCCTCTTCCACCTCAGAAAAGAATCTGCTGGAGTGAGAAGTTCTTATCTCAAATTTCGACTATGCCATTTTCTCCCTGGGCTACCTTAGACAAATCTCTTCCTTGGGCTGTCAGTTTTCTCAGTTGCAAAATGAGGAGTCTGAACTATGTGACATATTCTAAATTTCTTTCCACATATACAATATACTATAACATATCATAAGTATACAGACAGAAAAACCTGGGATGAACTGATATAAAGTGAAGTGAACAAAGCCAGGAGAATTATAAATTTCTAAAACTTGTATTCTCTTACTGACACTTTGTTTCTTCTCTAGATAACATCCCCAGCTCCTTTAAAAAATAAATAATGTGAATTTGAGGACTTCAGGTATTCTTACTCCCTATTCTAGACATTCTCCTGCCTATCAATGTTCTTTATAAAATCTAGTGTCCAGAACTGAACACAATACTTCAGATGAGGTCTGACTGGGGCAGTGTATATGGCAGCGTTATCACTTCCTTTATTCTGGACCCTGCATTTCTCTTAATGCCACTTAAAGTCACAATACATTCTTGATTTCTGCATCACAGCATTGAGTCATTTTGACAATGCCACAAAAAAAAAAACACAAATAAGCTTAGAAAGATCTTTTTCTGCCAAACTGCTTCCTTACCACAGACCGTTTGAGCTCTTTCTCTACCTCTTTGATTACTTTCATGTAATCATAGGAAGATAAGCAGAGCCCATGTGTCTAACTACACATAATATTCTTTTCTATGAGGTTCTTTCTATTAAAAACTGGCTTTTTCCTCAATGAGAACTCTGACAAATGACATAGCTAAGGTTTATCATTGCCAAGGAAAACATTTTCAGTCTACACACATGCAGGTCCAACATTTAAAGAAAATTTCCTATTGATCTTCCAGAACAATTCCCATTGAGCCCAATTTATATAGGTCAACTATGGTTTATTAGGATCATCACAACACCTTGTGAATAGAGGAAGTAGCTCATTACTGGAGGCTTCAACTAACAAATGGTAATATTGGAACTTATAAATGTGGTTCACTACAAAAAAAAGGGCTCACTTATAAATAATGATCACATAGCACAAAACATTGTGAAGCAGCTCTCAACAAACTCCCAAAGATGCCTACACATGCCAGAAATAATTGGCTGATGCCGAGTAATTTGGGGTGGCTGATTTCTACATTCCTGGAGGATCTCAGGGAAAAGAATTTTACCCTCTATGGTAATTATATTCATTTATCTGATTTTTATCCTTCACAAAGATCCCACGACTCAATGGATATTAATGAAAGTTCTGCACCTGCAAAAATTGTGATATATGCAGAGGCAACCTAAAGATATGATGAGGGAAATGATGAAGAAACAATAAAAGAATCAAAATTCATCTGAAAAACTCTCTCATTTTTATATTGGATAGAATATAGCTCCAACTTTGGTAGCAGGAAAGAACTAAATTTCTAAATCTCCCATTCATTCATCCATTCATTCATTTATTTAGCAATCACTTTTTAAATGTCTACTGTGTCATATGGAGATTAAAAGTATAGCATTTGGAAAATATATAGTCCTTACCATCATTTCACTTACAATCCAGTGGAAGGATGTCAACAAAGTGAAGAATCGATACGCAATGATGTGTCATGAGTGTACTAGAGAGATCCTCAACCTAATACTCATGTGAGTTACTAAGATGGGAGATTTCTTTACTCCCAGGATGGATCAGGGAAGGCTTTCTGGAAGAAGATCTATTTGAATTTTTATTATATAAGAATTTTTAAACTCCTATAGGAAGAGGTAGCACAATTTAGGAAGAGAAACAGAAACAGGCAGGTAGACACAGACACAGAGACAGAAATGGAAAGGCAGACAAACAACGCGTGTTAGAGAATTGTTAAGCACTTATGTTTTCTGTCAGGCACTGGGTAGTGCTTCAAAACAAAAAAATGAAGTAAAATAAAGTCCCTGCCCTCAAGAAACTTACCTTTTAAAAAAGGAAGACAAGATATAATATAGATTTTGAGGGAAGGAGTGTGGATGAAGCAGCAAAGTTTCTATAGATCAAGGGTGAGGATAACAGCATGGATATCTTTAGCAAAATATAATTAGTATTACATTTTTTGTAAATGATATAAAGAAATGTATTTTCATCTTAATTAGTTTGAATTTGTCCTGTTCTGGGTTCTGTAAGTATGTGTATTGAACAAGTTTCCAACCTTTTCCATTTAATAGATAGATAGCCAAATTCTCCTATTTTTATTCTCAGTAATCCAGAATTACATTTGTATATATTCTCATGCTTTGCTCTGCAATGAGTCTCTATAGTGTTACTAGACCTGTGATTTCACTGGTTTAGGGATTTCCCAATGAGAAAATCTCTTCTACCAATGCAAATGGCTATGATACTAGCGAGTTGGCTGAGAAGTCAGTTCTTCCTTAATTTAAGGCTTGTTCTCTCTCTATTTTGCAAGGCTGCCCTGTGTACCTGTGTGCATGGATGCCTGCATGCCTGGGTGCACATATGTGTATATACATATATGAGCATGATATGTAAGTGTATACACATGTATTTTTTAACTAGACCTGCTTTTCTATTTGTAGAGGAAATTCCCAGAAAGAACCGCCTTTACCAATGTATACTGTTGCCATCTCCATATTTAGTAGTCTTAAAAAGGTTTTCATCTATTTATGTGTGTATATATTAACTGAATATAATACATGAAACTAAGGATCTGGGTCACTTAGAGGCTGACCAACTAATTATCACTGCAATGAGTGATCTAAACTATTGAACACTGCCCTCATGCACACATTAGCAAGATTGTGAATGAATGAATGAATTGTGAAACAACCAATAAAGGTGAAACAGGGTATCTATGGTCCTTGCCCTTTACATTAAGAAAGTATTAGATTTTCTGGTTGGTTGGCTAAGCCTGCTCAGCAGAGATAGAATCAAGTATCCTATCCTGGTGCCCAGGGGATATCTTGAGGACCAGCAGGTCTGAATACCTATCTAACTCTCCTCTGAAACTGTCATTAAATGATTCAACCTCTGAGATAAATGTAATGTGTTATTCCTTCTGAGATTCTGAAAGGACCTGCTCTTACAGGCTAGTTAAAGAATATACTGTTGGGATGAATCCAAAGGGTCAGGAAAGTTGGAAAAGTCAAATATGGCAACGAGCAAGGTTAACAGCTAACTGAGTTTTCTGTTAATGAAACATTTTTTATAGTGGATTATTGTGGGCTAGATGAATCCCCTTTTTTGCTACTCCTAAAACATGAAGAACTATCAGGGACCAAGACACTATATCACCCTTGATCAGGGTGCATCCAGCAGAATTCAGGGGAATATAGAAAGAGCTGTTGTTTCTTTTATATGCTATGTTTTACTAAGGAGCCACAATGATAGCATAGTGTCATGGTGAAGCCAGGCTTAGACTTAGAATGTAGACCTGGTAGGGCAGCTGGGTAGCTCAGTGGATTGAGAGCCAGGTCTAGAGATGAGAGGTTCTAGGTTCAAATCTGGCCTCAGACACTTCCCAGCTGTGTGACCCTGAGCAAGCCACTTGACCCCCATTGCCCACCCTTACCACTCTTCTGCCTTGGAGCCAATACACAATATTGACTCCAAGACAGAAGGTAGGGGTTTAAAAAGGGGAGGGATAGATAGGAGCACAGTGAAGAACTAGCCAATCCTGAAGTCATGAACCCTTGGGTTAAAATCTGGCCTCAGACACTTCCCAACTGTGCAACTCTGGGCAATTCTTAACTCCACAAAGAAAGGTTTAAGGAGGAGGAGGTAGTTGTAAGCTGAGAACTAAGATGGTGGAGTAAAGGACACTCTACTGATCCATGAATGCTCCAGCCACCCACATACAAAAAAGAAAATAAATTGCCACAAAATGAAGGAAAACTAAAGGAATACATCTCTCTGAGATAAGAAAAGAGAGTAGCCAAACAACACAGCATTTGCAATTCAGGCAGAATTACATGGATGACACAAGGAAGCAGAGAGGGGTCCAGTTGGACTGCAGGAAACCTCATATTTCCATATGGCAACAGAGGGTCTGAGGCAGTAGAATTGAGAGCATGGAACCAGCTCAGCCCATGAAACAACAGGGGAATGCTAACATGGGATGTTGAATATAGCTGGACAAAATATCTCAAAACCTCCCCAGAGCAAGCCAGCAGAACTACCCCCTTGTCAAACTTACTTTAAGAAACCAAAGCCTCTGAGCCCATCCCAAGTACCAGAGGAGAGCATTCTGGAAGTTTGGAGTACTATGCCCTCTACCCCTGGAGCCAAGAATCATCTCAACTTATCTAAGATAATGGTGGGGGGGGGGTGGGAAACAACTAGAAAAATGAGCAAAAGAAGAAGGAAAAAAAATCCTGACCATAAAAAGTTATTTTAATGAAAGGAAAGTCCAAAATACAGACTCAGTAGAGGACAACCATAACAAAAAGAAAAATTTTGAAGCCTCAAAAAAAAATAAAAAGTGTGTGAAGGATGCCAAATTTCAAAAGAACCCCTGGACAAACTTGAAAAGAAGCTATAAAACCAAATAATAAGAGAATTGACAGAAAAAAACTCAGCAGTTGGCGGGGGAGGGGAGGAATTCACTAAAGAAATAAACTCCTTAAAAACTAGAATGGACCAAAAGGAAAGGGAGGCACAAAAAAAATCTATTGAAGAAAACTATTCCCTAAAGCAGTGATGGGCCAACTATTCCCCAGGGTCCAGATCCAGGCCATAGTTTGCTCATCACTGCCTTAAGCAATTCCCTAATCACTATGCCCCCACATCCAAATGTAGTGATTAGGGAATTGCTTAAGGCAGTGATGGGCAAATATGGCCTGGATCTGGACCCTGGGGAATAGTTGGCCCATCACTGAGGCCTAAAGATAGACCAAATGGAAAGGGAGGCAAAAAACAAACAAACAAACAATCAAATGAAGAAAACAACTCTTTAAAGAAAAGATTGGCCAAATGGGAAAGGAAATACAAAAACCCAAGGAAGAAAATAAACTCCCCAAAATTATAACTGGTCAAATAGAAGCTAATGGAACCATAAGACATCAGAGAAAAAAATAAGAGAGAATTTTAAAAAATGAAAAATTGAATATCTAAAAATGACTAACTTTGAAAATAGATCCAAAAGAAATAATCTAAGAATTATCAGAATACCTGAAAGTCACATTCAAAAAAGGAGCCTGGATACTATATTATAAGAAATCATCAGGGGGAAAATCCCCAATATCCTTAGTCAAGAAGAAAAAATAGAAATTGAGAGAATCTACTAATCACCTCCAGGAAAAGACGCCAAAATAAGATACCTCAGAACTATGATAGCAAATTTCAGAACTCCCATGGCAAGGGAAAAGTACTACAAGCAGCCAAAAGGAAACAATTTAAATATTGTGGAGCTACAGTCAGGATTACACAACATCTAGCAGCTTCTACATTAATGGATCAGAAGGCATGGGATATGATATTCCCAGCAAAAGTGAGCATATTCTTCAAAGGGAAAAAATGGTATTCATTGAAGTAGAGGAATTTCATACTCTCTTGACCAAAAAGCAGAGCTGAAAATAAAATGGAATGAACAAATACAACTCTTAAGTGAAGTATAAAAAGGTAAAATGGAATCTTAAGTGTTTTTAAAAGGTTGAAATATGTGCATTCATACCTGGGAAGGTGATAATTGAAACAATTAGATATCTATGATATTTGTGAAAGGCAAGGTACTGTAAGTAAAGTTTTGCAGGATTTTCAAGAAGCCATGTTTGGGGGAAGGACTATTAGTTGGACACTTGGAATCTTGGGAGATTCCTAATGCCATGCCAGGGCATGAGACCAATAGTCAGTTGGGCTGTGCCCTATATAAGGGAGAGAGAAACTGAACCCAGTGAATCATTGTTGGAGCTGGGGATCCAGGGTGGTTGGGATAAACTTTTCCCTCCTCAATTTATTAATCAAGCCAAGAATCAACCAGCATACCTGAAGGTTACAGGATTACTACTGGGCTTTAGGGTCAATTAACACCACTCAACAAATTATTACAGAAGGTTTATCAACATAATTATCTTCAATCAAACTGCAATTTAATCTGTCTATAGGCAGGCAGTGTCCACCAAAACAGACCAAGCTGGCCAGTGGCCTGGCTGGCCCAACTTAGCTTTTAACATTCTGAAGCTAAGAAATAGAGTGGTGGATCAAAAGAATAGATTAGGCAATCAACACATAGCAGTCAATGTCCATAGCAATTTAATATTCTATAAACCCAGAGATATTGTAGAAAAAGAACTCGGCATTTGACAAAAATTGCTGGAAAAACTGGAAAGCAGTATGGCAGATATTAGGCACAGACCTGTATCTCACACAACATACCAATATAAAGCCAAAATGGATACTTGATCTAGAAATAAAGGGTGACACAATAAACAAATTAGGAGAACCTGGAAGTTTACTTGTCAGACTTACAGATAAGGAAAGAATTTGGGATCAAATAAGACATAGAGAATATTATTAAAAATTAAATAGATAATTCTGATTAAATTAAAAAATTTAACAACTAAAACCAATGCAATTAAGAGTAGAAGAGAAACAACAAATTTGGAAGCTTATAGCATCTCAAAAAAGACTCATCTCTCAAGTATATAGAGAACTGAGCCAAATTTATATGACTAACAAGGAGTCCCCAATCAATATTAATGGTTATGAACAGGCAGTCATAAGAGGAAGAAATTAAAACTATACCTGGGCATATGAAAAAATGTTCCAAATCACTACTGGTTAGAGAAAAGCAAATTAAAACAACTTTGAGATACCACCTCACAAATCTACCAGAATGACTATATGACCAAAAAGGGAAATGATAAATGCTAGAGAGGGGATGTGGGAAAAGGAAACACTAACACACTGTTGTTGGTACTGTGAACTGATATAACCATTCTGGAGAGTAATATGGAACGTGGCGCAAAAGGCCACAAAATTATGCATGCCCTTTTTTACCCAGCAATACCACTGCTGGGTCTGTATCCCAAAGAGATCATAGATAAGGGAAATGGATATACCTGTACCAAAATATTTTTAGCAGCTCTTTTTGTGATGGTAAAGAATTGGGAACTGAAGGAGTGTCCATCATTTGGGGAATGGAAGAACAAGTTGTGGTATATGGTTGCAATAGAACACTATTGTACCATAAGCAACAATGAATAGGATGAGTTCCCAAAAACCTGGAAAGACTTATATGAACTGATTCAAAGTGATATAAGCAGAATGTATACAAAAATGAAAATACTGTGTGAAGATCAACTGTGAAAGACTAAAGCATTATCAACAAAGCATGTCTCCAAGATATCCAAAAAGGATCTCATTACAAAAATGCTATCCTTAATCAAAGAAGAAACATTTGGAGTCTGAGTGCAGATCAAAGCATATCATCTTCCACTATGATTCCTTCATGAGATTTTTATTGTATATGTGATATGTGACTTATAGCATGATGTGAGCAATACAGAAATATATATATATACATATATATATAAAACATTAAAGTATGGATAAAACTATATCAGACTATTCACATCTTGGGGAAGAAAAGGGGGAAAAGGGAGAAAACTTGAATTTTAAAATGCCAAAACACAATTGTCAAGAATTGTTTCTATGTGTAACTGAAAAAATCAAAATATAAATGGGGTAAGGCACAGCTAGGCAAAATAGAGAATACATTGCCAGGCTTGGTGTCAAGATGACTTAGGTTCAAATCTGGCCTCAGACACTTTTTAGTTTTGTGACTCTGAGCAAGTCACTTAACCTCATTTGCCTAGCACTTGTCACTTTTCTGCATCAGAAATGATACTAAGATTAAAAAAAATAACCCAGAAACACATGTGAAGTGATATAGAATGAAGTTAATAGAATCAAGAGAACATTATACACAGTAACAATAACCAAATGAATGACAACTATTATCAACAAGGCAAGGATCCACATCAACTCCAAGAGATTTATAAGAACAACAACAAAAAAGGATATCCTCTGCCATAGATGGACAAATGAAGTCCAAATGCAAATTGAAACATAATATTCTTTATCTTATTTCCTCCATGAATTTTTCTCAAGTATAAGCAATATGTGGCTTCTTTTACATGACAAACATGAAAAAATGTATTTATACAATAATATTTGTATAATCTATATCGTAGGTCTTCTTAGATAGGGGGTAGGGGAAGATGGAGAGAAAGAACATGGATTACAAAATATCAGAAAACAATTATTAAGAAATTGTATTGGCATGTGATCTGGGAAAACAAAGGCAGATATTTATAAAAGAACTGATGCCATCAGAAAATCAGTTTCAAAAAAATAAATTCTTTTGTTTAAAGAGGTTTAAAGGGTAATGTATTTATCAAACCCTCATTGCCACAAATCCTAAATGAAATCTAGAAATGAATAGTTTGTAAGTATGCAAAAGAGCACTGGGTATGTGAATGAATGTATTACAACGAATGCAGAAACTAATAAATAGTGAAACACATTCATTCACAAGTCTTTTAAACACCCCAGGAATCTCAGAGATCAGATAAGCTGCAATTCAGTCTCAGTGTACTCATAATCCCATTCATCAATAAAGCCTCTTTGCCTTGGCATTACATATCATTAACCCAAATGAAGATTTTGAGCTTTCCTCTGTCTCTCTTCTATAGAAGGAAGTGGAGTAAATAAGCATTTACTGTGTATCTATTATATACCCCATGCACTGTGATAAGCACTTTACAAATGTCTCATTTGATCATCAAAAAAAAAACCTTATGAGGAAGATGCTCTTACTATCCATATTTTCTATTTCAGGAAACTGAGGCAGACAGAGGTTAAGTGGCTTGCCCAGGGTCACATAGCTAATAAGTAGTATATTTATTGGCTTTACAGTGAAAATACATCTGGTCATTTTAAAGTGTCAGTTACCAAGGCTCAGAAAGATGATATTTCTCCCCAATATCACAAAGTTACTCAATAAGATAGTCAAAACTAGAAACCAGGACCTCCAATTCCATGATCTTTCTATTGTTCCACATTGCGATTCAATGTATTCAAGACTTAAACTTGGGCCATTACAACTTTGGAGCAACAAAATTCCTAGTCAATAGTACACAATACCCTCATGCCTATGGTACTCACAGTCCCAAGACTTTTAAACAGTGACACTTTCACCTACCATGACCATTTTGATCAATCTCTGTGACTTTCTTCTGATTTTTCCTGAGTTTTTACTCCTCCCTAGTGAAATCCCCTGAGCCTTCTAAGTCCATTCTCAACTAAATAGCAAGCATTTTATCTGACAGTCTAAGCCACAAGGATGTGTTAATGGGCTATCAGGACATAATGTGTTACTTTTCTCAAATAATACATTGCCTCTATAAGTCATTCATGAACCCTCTTCTCTCCATTTCTACTGCTAACATTGAATTCAGACTTTTATCTACATTCATTTGAATGACTATGGTGCCTTTATAAATTGTCTTATTGCCTACATTCCCTCTTTCTCCAATTTTTTCTTCACATACTTCCAAAATAATCTTTCTAATGCATAGGTCTAAGAAAGTCTCTAATCCTCATAAACTTTTGGTGGCCTTCACTTGCTTACCAAAAGAATTCAAACTCTTTAGCTTGATATTAAAGGCTATGTATAATTAGACACCACTCTATCTTTCCAATGTTATCTCATAGTATTGTATTTTTTTGTGTCTTTTTCATTCTAGCCAATTTAGATTGCTTACTGTTTCCTATATATGTTGGGTAGGATTCCAAGCCCTCTACTCCTTTAATATGAAAGCTATTAAATCTTGTGTGACTCCCAACTGTGGCCACACAGTGTTCAATTGTAATTCTGCATGAATTATTTCCTATTTGACCTGGAAGCTCTGGAATTTGTCTATAGTAGTCCTTGGAGTTTTCATTTTGGGATCTGTCCCCCAAAGGAGGTGGATTGGTAGATTCCTTCAATCCCTATTTCTTTCTCTGCTTCCAGGATTTGGGGGGAATTTTCCTTGATAATTTCTTGAAAGATGACTAGGCTCTTTCAGGTAGCCCAATAATTCTTAAATTATGTTTCCTCAATCTGTTTTCCAAATCAATTGTTTTTTTCTGATAAGATAGTTAACATTTTCTTCTACTTCCTTCTTCTAGTTTTTTTTATTTTGTTATTTCTGATGTTTCATGGAATCATCAGCTTCTACTTGCCTGATTATGATTTTTAAGGACTTCTTTTTTAAGTGAGCTTTTGGGCCACAATTAGGATCATACAAGATCAAGGAACTGCACCTAAAGGAAGAAGAGAATATAAAATGAGGAATTTCAAATGACAAAAGAAAAAAAAGTCTACAATGAAACATAACTCTCTCCTCCCCTACATTTTTTAAACCCTTGTACTTTGGTGTATTGTCTCCTAGGTGGAAGATTGGTAAGGGTGGGCAATGGGGGTCAAGTGACTTGCCCAGGGTCACACAGCTGGGAAGTGGCTGAGGCTGGGTTTGAACCTAGGACCTCCTGTCTCTAGGCCTGACTCTCACTCCACTGAGCTACCCAGCTGCCCCCTCCTCCCCTACATTTAAAGCAGAAAAATATATGTAGCTTCACAGAAATTGTTTTTACTGGGACCAAGAGAGATTATCTTATTTATAGGAATACTTGTATTTCTTAAGGAAAATGTCACAGTAAAGACTTGAATATATACTTATATTCCTGTCTCTAAAATTAACTATTAAGAATTATAATCTTGTTTTATTTCTATTAAATAGACAACATAGATCACTTCACCTCCTGGAATATCACTTTCTTCATCTACAAAATGGTTGAACTAGATGGCCTTGAAGGTTACTTTAAGCTCTAGAATTATGACTGTAATAGCATGGCATGGAAGCCCTGAAAATTCAGGAATTGTTTCATTTTTGACATTGTTTGTTCAGCACCTAGGATAGCAATTTTCTTGAGGAATGTTTATTGAATTGAGTTGAATTAATTTGAACTGAATAATCTCTTCTCCATGTAGGAAAGGATACTTTTCCCCTTTTAGGATATGTTTTACCCAGGCACCCCTTACCTTTCTGAAGTAGAAGAGCTTTGTCCATGAATAATGGCTATGTTACCTTTCCATTCAGAAACTATTTTATTTCTTAGCCCCACATCATCAGAAACCATTCTTTCTGCATTGGTTTTACACGTGGTCACATTCAACATCCATTAACTCAATGGTACTTCTGTTCTTGGTGAACACTCCGGATCCCTCGCCTGGTCTAGTGAAGAGCCGATCACCCTATCACCCCAAGAATAATTTGTTCTGAGAGAGTGAAAAAGAGAGAATATTCTTTTATTTGAAGAAATACTTAACTGTGAACCTCCAAGGGACCAGAAGATGGTGCACTTAGTGACATTATTTATAAAACTGGTTTAGGCAGTTCTTTGGAAGTGTCTGAGGCAAACTTTGAAAATGGTGGTGTCATCTAGGGCAGAAGTTTTGCTGCTAGCTCAGGCCCAATGGCCACCTTTGGGGGTTGGAGGAGAGGATCACTGCAGAGAAGGGATCCATTATCTTCACCAACACCAACTGTTGTCCAGATGCCTCCAATGAGTAAGTAGGTCCAAGATCCCTGAGAGTGACAGCTTAGGCTTCACAATCATCATCCTGAGAAATGCAGTTTATATAGATGGAGCTGGGCAACTAGATGAGAAATAATTATTTTAATAGTGAAAATGATATTAAATAAGAGGCATTTAACATCTCCTTTTCTATTACACTTTAAAGACTGACTATAGGAACTTTCCATCTGACTTGTAGCTAAAATCTATTTGTATTATTTCCCTACCTGGAATGTGAGATCTTTGAGAGAAAGAATTGTCTTATCTTTTATATGTATCCCAAGTACTTAGCATAGAACCTTACACATAGAAAGGGCTTAATAATTTTTTTTCATTCAGTCAATCTGTAGCAAAGACATAGATCTTAGATAAGAATGGATCCAAAGACATGGATCATTGGATAATTTCAACATGGTTGCTTCCTCCCTTCTCAGAACTCCCTTGACTCCAGACATCCAGATGCTTTGGGCAGGAAGGGTACCTGGTACTGTAAAAACTAACTTAAATTAACACTCTGTGGTCCTTATTTTCCATAGAGTTTATTAATATTACTTGAACAGAGAAGGTGGATAGATAGAGACTGAAGCCTATTCTAATCAACTAACCAGCCACTTGTCTCTCCATCTCATGGCTCTCAACCAGCATACTGCAACACCCCGTCCAAGAGAACAGAGAGAGCCTGCTTCCTTGTCTCGAACCTTCAACCTCCCCCTTCCCTTCTGGGTCATCTCCTGAGCAAGCACACAGGCCAAAGTCTCCTGACCTAAGCTAGGGTGAAGTCACATAAAGCTAGCAGTCCTGGGACCCAGGTAAGACCCCAGGAGATTCCCTTAACACAGTACTTTCTAATAAGTGCTTTTACTCCAAAACAATGAGCTGTTTATTAATCAGTACTATGTTCCAGTCAAAGCAAATGACTCCTTCCTATACTCATCATACTCTTTTCTACCTCCATGGTTTTGTTCTCTCTGCCTCGCATAGATATTTGCTCCCTGCTCACACTCCTGTTTTTGTTGTCCCTTCTTTAGCTTTAAGACTCAGATAGTCAATCAACAATATAAGGCACTTGCTATATCCTTGGTCTTGTGCACTCATACCCCAAAAATGCCTTTTCTGATTTACCCAAATGAAATTACTTTGTCAGACTCCTTAACATAATTATCTGTATAAAAGCCATTCTCCCATTAGTTTTTGATCTCCTTGAGAACAGACATTTTCATTCCCAAAGTCTAGGAAAATGTGCTCAATAAACAATTATTGAAGTAAATTGATTTTCTGAATTGTAGTCAAGTTTACCAATTAATTAGGGGAAAAAAGATTAGTTTGAGTAGGGAAATTTTTATTTATTGCTTCCTTGACAAAATCCCTAGTTAGAGTAAGGGAGAAAGCTAATAGTTTCAAATGCTTAAAAATCACATGGTTGCTTTGGTGTGGATCTCTTGCTCCTGAGATCATAATACCTCCATGAGTAAACAGTTCCCTAAACTATTGTGGGCAAAATGATTTATCACATGGAAGCCAATCATAGAGTGACAAGCTTCTATGCATTTAGCAGGGCTGGTCCCTTGGAAAAAGCTAGAAGATACCTCTAGATTCCAATATGCATACTTTCTTCTCATTTGGTATGTCACCTCCCAATGCCTCTATTCCTTTTCGGCAATATTGTACTGTCAGAGTCTCTCAAACTAAATTCACAAGGATAAGAATGAAACAATTTCTCACTTCAAGGGGTTTATATTCCATTGGGGGAGTAAAATATTTACATGGATAAACATTACAAGGCATAGAAGAGATGGGAGAGAGTACCCAAAACTTTTTTAAGAAGGTATATATCATATTTCAAGAACATTACTCGGATATATTAAAACAAGAAGATAATGTGAAAATGAGTGTCCCCTGATCATCTCCTAAAAGAAACTCTGCAATGAAACCTCCCAGAAATGTCAGTTTCAAAATATAGAGCTTCCAGATTAAAGAAAAAAATCAAATAAAAAGAATTCAATTGGAATCATACAAGATTGAGCAGCTGCTATAAAAGGAAAAAGAGAATATAAAATGAGGTATTTCAAAAGACAAAAAAACTCTACAATCAAACATAATTTACTCAGAAAAACTAAATATAGTCCAACATGGAAAAATAATCTTTCAATGACATAGAAAACTTTTAAACATTTCCGACTTCAAAAAAATGAGCTTTAGAGGAAACTTTAAAATACAAATATGGGAGTGAAGAAAATTTTTAAAATAAATACAAGTGAGCAATAAGAAAGGATAATAAATAAGGCTGAACTGTTTACATTCTAATTGAATGGGAGATGATAAAAGAATTCTTTCAGAATCCTAATGTCCTAAGGGGTCATAGAGTTAGTCAAATGTGACAGAAGCCTCGTAATTAGTTTTGGTATATTTTGACTATGCTGTAAGAAGAAAGAAAAGGGAGGAGAAAATGTGCACTAGGGGAAGGTGGGAGGAAGGATGAGGGAACTTATTATCTCACATAATTGGGGTGTACAAATAGAATTATATATAAACATGGGAGGATTGGGGAGAACAGATGTCTGTTATACTTTACTTTCATTTAAATTGGGCAAAAAAGGGCAGAACACATACATACACTAATGTGTGTGCTTGCACATGCACACACATGCAGAATATATTCATGTAAGAAGAGATACAAAGAGAAAGAGGAAAAGGTGCGGTATGACAGAGAAGGTAGATTCAGGAAGAAATTAGTCATAAGCAAAACAAACTAAGCTTGGAGAAGGGATAGTGAAGAAGATATTAAAATGAAAGAAAAAAAAGAATAAACTTTTAATAGAAGCAAGAAGTACTGAGAAGAAAAAGAATAAGAAAATATGATGGCGTGAAATACACAACCAGCAATTATAATCATGAATTGAATAAACATCAACAAAATGAAAGAGTAACATAAAACATTAAAACCCAAATCCAACAATTTGTTGTTTACAAGACACATAATTGAAACATAAATGTGAAGCTAGTAAAGAGTTGGACTTGAATCAAACTTCCGACATTTATAAGGTGTGTGACCATTAGATAATCATTTTTAACTTCTATGAACCTCAGTTTTCTCATCTGTAAAAGAGGAAAAATGATGATAGAACTTATCTCATTAAATTGATGTGAGAAAAAGTGAGATGACACAATAACATACTTTGTAAATCTTAAAAGGCTATTTCAATATTACCATTTTTATGTTATTATAGTTGAAGTAATTTCTTTGAAAGCAAGAGTACTGGTCAAGTAGAAGGGTTTAGGGAATATGAAGGCCCTCAAAAAAGGGGAAAAGTATAAGCAGGGTTGGAAGGGACCAAAGGTTTCATAAATTACTCCATCTGAGCAACCCCAAGAGACTGATGATGAAAAAGATTATTTCCCACCATACAAGGATCTGACAGAGTCCAATGCAGATGGAAGCATGCCATTCTTCATTTTATTTCTTCCATGGATTCTTCTCTAGTGTAAGCAATATGTGTCTTGTTTCACAACATGGTATCATGGAAATATATATTGTATGATAACATATATATGACATACTATATTTGCTTGCCCTCTTGGGGAGCAGAAAGGGGTGGGAGGAAGGGAGAGAATATTGGTTGCAAAATGTCAGAAAACAATTACAAAAATTGTATTGACATGTAATCTTTGTAATTTATAATAATTTTTGTAATAAATTTTTGTAATAAAATTTGTAATAATTGACATTTAAAAAATAAATTTTAAAAGAGAGAAAAAAGATACTCTATCTGCTCTATAACTAAGGGTTAACATGATCATTCGAATGCACAAGTTCCCTAGTATTTGCCCACAGTAACTGGTCCAGTCTTGGATAAATTACATAATGACCAAATAAGAGAAAATAATGCATCTGGAGTCATGCCACCATGAATTCAGATCCTACTCTGACTAGAATTTACAATCAGAATTTAATGTCATTTTGTGAGTGGACCCTGTCTTAAGTCCATTACCAAAAAAAAAGGTCATTCCTGGGGAATGGCAACCAAAAATCCCTGAACTCTACTTCCCATTAACTCAAGGATTATTCTTAAGGAAAAGACAAAAACAAAAAACAATTTAAATGAATCCATGATTGTAGTCCCATCATACCATTTTGTGTCTCTCAGTACATTCATGCAGTTATTTAATGGAATGGAAATCCCTTTAGGGTAAAGGCTATATATCCTGGGTGCCTAGAATAGGAACTGTCACACAGTAGGTGCTTACTAAATGCCATTTGATTGAGTTATTATTATTTGAATGATTATCTAAGTATTTATACCTTACTAAATAGTCATTTCATTATCACATTATTTATTGCATTAAATTGCATTTTTGAAATACAATATTCATTGTATTGGCTTGGCACCTGGTAGGTGCTTAATAAATATTTCTTGACTGATTGTCATGACCTACTTTATAGTGAAAAATTATCATGGCAAGAAAACCCCACAATTCAAACTACAAAGCAGTAAAAAGTTTTATTTATTCTGTACATTTGCTACGAACCAAGAAAGAGGGGCATCATTAATTAATAAGGAAGTATGTCTTTATTGGGGCAAGTGAACTCCTGCACACAAGCCATTTCCCACATGAATTTATAGTGTACCAAAAACATACTGTCAAGCTACATACATGATTGGTCAACCATTATGATTCCTATAAGGAAAGACAAAGATTTTCTAATCTACTAGTCCCATCATTGACCTAGAATGCTTGAAGGAGAATGGTCTCTACTTATATTTTGGTCAGCCTTACATAAGACGTAGAGTATTAGAAAGCAAAGAATAAGATATAAATGTGACTGCCAGTTAACTCTTAAAATGGAAATAGCCTAAGAAGGAATCATTCATGTCAAGAAAAGAAAAATACAGTATCTCTATCTTTCTTACCACAAAGTACTAGTGATCTATGAATTTCTATCTGTAGAAATAAGGCTAAGTGATAGACCAAGCTCCTGGGCTGTACTGGATCCATTAAATTTATTGCTTACTGAACCCATAAGTGCAAACTCCATTTTCTTAAACCCTTGCCTTCCATCTTAGAATCAATACTGTGTATTGGTTCCAAAGCCAAAGAACGGTAAGGGTTGGGCAATAGAACTAGGAAGTGTCTGAGTTTAGATTTGAACTCAGGGCTTCCCATCTCTATGCCTGGCTCTCAATCCACTGGACTCACCTAGTGGCCCTAGAAATTGAATTCACTAATCATTTTTCTTTTGCTCATTTTAGTTAGGTCTGACTCTTTATGTCTCTATATGGGGTTTTCTTGGCAAAGATACTGGAATGATTTGTCATTTCCATCTCTAGCTCATTTTATAGATGAGGAAACTGAGGCAAGGAAGATTAAGTGACTTGCCCAGGATCATACAGTTAATAAGTTGCTAGTAAGTGTCTGAGGCTGGATTTGAACCTATGAAGACAAGTCTTCTTGATTTTAAGCCCAATGTTCTAGCCACTGCACCACCTAGCACCTCAGCAAACCTCATTTGAGGAGATACTTTCCCAAAGTACAAGAGATATTTATAAGTAATGTTATTTACTGTAATCTTTTTTGCTTATATGCTCAAAATTATCATGTTTCTTTGAAAGAAAGATGCTTGTGATCCCACAGTATGTATAAGAAAAGTTCAACAGTTTTTCCTTCTTTTGTATTTCTTTTTTCAGATCATCCGTAGAAAGTTTTGTCTCCTTGTTCTAAGATAATCTCTTTCAAGGTCACACTCAGGATGATCATTAGTACCTGAACCAAGCAGGCTGCCTCCCCTGGGATAATAGAAGGTCACTGACTATAAGCCATGTCAAATACTTAAAAAAAATTCAAAGGATAATCCCCACTTCCAGATAGTAGGTCTAAGCAGGCATCAACAGTTGAGATTAAGGATTCTGTTAAATGTTTACTCTGGCCAAGACATCCCAAAGATTAATGACGAATTCAGAAGAGTTCAGTTGGGGTAGCTGAGTGGTTCAAAGGATAGAGATCCAGGTCCAAAAAGGAAAGGTCCTGGGTTCAAATCTGAACTCTGACACTTCTTAGCTGTGTGACTCTGAGTAAGTCACTTAACCCTCATTGCCTAGCCTTTACCACTCTTCTGCCTTGGAACCAATACATAGTATTGATTACAAGACAAATGGTAAGGGGTTGTATTGATTCTAAGGCAAGAGTTTTTGTTATAAAAAGAAGCATTTGGTCATATGTATATACTGTGCAATTAATACTTCTTTGTAAAAAGGTCAAATTTTTAGGTGAACTGTTGTAGAAAAATAATATCCTCATGAACTAAAACACTAAAATTTAAAAGCTGTCAAAAAGTCAGCCTGTGATATTAATATAGATACATTTTGGGGCTTTTATTGGTATGTTAATGTCTAGTATACATCTAGCAATTATACAGGTCCCGAAGAACAAGCTCTTTACATAGGAGCACCCAAAGGAGCCCTGGCAGCTTTCTCACTGTCTAGCCATCAAGTAATTCATCTCTCTAGATGTACTTCAACAAAACTCTCTGAATTATATGTATTTTAAATTGGGTTTTACATTCTCCTTTTAATGACACAGCACTTAGAATTATAACAATTCATTTTATTTAAAGAATATTTCCTGATAAATATGGTGGGAATTAACTGAATGAGAAAGACTGATCACCTCTCCAGTCCTTGGAATTACTCTAAATGTAGAACCCACACAGACACAAATGACTAATAACAACAATAATAACTAGAATTTTTATAGTCCTTTAAAATTTACAAACCACTTTAGAAATACCATCACTGGGATAGGTAGGTAACTCTTAGGGCTGCCCAGGAGGCAGTCAGTAAATTCTGATTTGTTACTCTAGCACACGTGGGTTACAGACCACCCAACTTGTGAGTTAAATGGAGATGTTTTCACCTTTGGTGATTAAATCTAAAGATGGGCAGAGTAGATTTAATTTCATTATCACAAGAGACCTCCCTCCAAGCTGACTTTAATCTATTAAGATACTTTTTGGTTTGAGCTATTCATCTATAATTCAAAATCACCTAAGTATACATTTGTCCAGCCTGCAGCACCATTTCTTATCCCACAAGAAGAGCATGAAAGACAGTTCTCAAATGCCTTATTTCAACCCATACATATTATATCTTTTTCATTTCTTTTATCTACAAGGCTAATAAATTTGACAAGAAAGGAAACGAAATTAATCTAAGATGACCTCTTCTTGATGGAGTCATGCTGACTTGTAGTGATCACTACTTCTACTTCTTAATGCTTATAAATGATTCCTTAAATAGACTTTTGTCAGGAATTAAACTCAGGTTCATCTGCCTGTGAAGATTCCATTTTTAAAAGATCAGGAAATTTACTCGCCCCTCCACTTAATAAGTTACTCTTAAGTTTTTGAAGATTATTGATAGTGGATCAGCAATTACATTTACTTGTTCTTCCGATATCCGGAATATAGTTAGAGTCTAATCTGGGATTTGTGTCTTGAAATCCTTGAAGATAATTAGGTGCTCTTTTCCCAACTCTTCACTGATCTTAGGTTTCAACTCTGTTAATTTTTTAATAACCTTTCCCAAACCAGATATCATTTCCCTTGGCAGTTAACTGTTACTATAATGCTATACATTGAACAAAAGTTCTTTCTGTGACTGGAAAGAACTCCAGGAATTGTAACCAGGAGAACATTGCACAGAGAAACTGATACACTGGCACAATCGAATATAATAGATTTTTCTATTATTATTCTACTAGCAGCAATGAAAGAATCCAGGACAATCCAGAGGAACTTATGAGAAAGAACACTATCCACATCCAGAGAAAGAACTGTGGGAACAGAAACACATTAGAAAAATATGTGATTGATCACATAGTTTGATGGGGATGTGATTAGGGTGTTGATGTTAAAGGATCACTTTATTACAAATATGAATGACATGGAAATAGAACAATGATACATCTATAACCCAGTGGAATTGCTTCTCAGACCCAGGATAGGGGAGGAAAGAGGAGTTTGGAAAAATCATGAATCATGTAACCATGGAAAAATATTCTAAATTAAAAAAAAAAGTTCTTTCTGTGTTCTTAACGCTCGTCCTCAACATGGTCATAAAATTACTTTTAAAAAACCACTTATCTTCCACCTTAGGATCAATACTGTGTATTAGTTCCATGACAAAAGAGTGATAAAGCCATTGGGGCTCATGTAATTTACCCAGGGTCACACAGCTAGGAAGTATCTGAAGTCACATTTGAACCCAGGTCCTCCTGACTCCATGATTGGATCTCTATCCCCTGAGCCACCTAGCTGCCTCAATAAGAGCACATTTACATATCTTTTTTTCATCTATTGCCAAACCAAAATTATTCTGAGCTTTAATTTCTCTGACATTGTCATTAAATAGTTGTCATCTTTATTCATCTTTCAAGTCAGTGAAAGGAAAGGAAGAATTGTTTTATTTGTATAGTAACATACAGAACATACGTTACACAGGTATAGCTTTTCTTGATCTAAAATGCTAACTGAACACTCCCTCCTAACTCACCTTTTTTGAAAACAAAGTTTTCTCTTTCATGCATCATTTCCTAGTCACCTTATCTCACCTGGTGCCTATGATGCACAAAGAATTGTTTTCTACATCCCCATTACTTACATTAGAATCTCATTTGTTTTGTTGTTTATTTTTATTCTTTGGAGTGTTATATTGATGTATGAGAATATCAATACTGTTTCTGGCACCTCTTATTAATGATAATCATAAGATGTTTACTTTTTGGATGTTATCTTAGAAATCATCTTGATTTTACCAATGAGGACGCAGACCCAGGGAAGTGAAATAGTTTGTCTGAGGCAAACCATTAGACAGACCTGGGATTTGAATTTATATTTAGTATGTATTTTTGGTAGGTATTTTTAAAATAATTGATAAAACCATATAGTTGCTGACCAGAAGAAACTTAAAAATCTATGCTGGTGGTTTCTAAATTTTTATGAGTTATCAATTTTTATAGTAAAACACATATACATATATATTTTAAATAATGTATATTTCATCTTTATCTTATTTTTCATTTTTACATAGTTTATAATGTATACAATATATTAGTACAGTACAACTTATAAGTAAATAACTGATGCTGCCATCAGTGATTTATGAAAAATTGAATATATATTTACAAGTATTTATAAATTATGTACAAGTACTGCTGCATTGTTATATGCTATAAACCAAACACAAAAATAGACATTAAAAAGGATGAGAGAAATATTCTAGAATAGAAAATATTCTAAAATATTCATTATGTTATTAATGGGACAAAAAGCCATTTGGTTTTCACTATGATATTATTAAGATTTTTTAGCGAAATCAATGTGCCTGAATCTGCTTCATCTTTTTTTAAATCCCAATGTATATTCTGCAGGACAGGATAGATATCTAAATAACAGAAGTGTTTGTTAGTAATCAATAATTCATTTAATTTGATCAATATCACTAGCCAAGCAATTTAATTTCTCTTTTGTTGTGAAAAGGTACACAAAAAAAAAACAAATAATATGTAAGGTCAGGCAACAGAGTAGATTTTCATAATAATAATAGCTATCATGTATATACAACAAGATAAGGTTTATAAAACTATTATCCTATTTGATCCTCCCAACAAACCTGGGAGGTAGATGGTATAATTATCCTCATTTTTCATTTGAAGAAACTGAGGAATATAGTGGCTAAGTGATTTCCCCATGGTCACAAGCTAATCTGTGTCTGTTATTTGGGGCTGGATTTGAACTCGGGTCTTCTTGACTCCAGATCAGATACTTTCTCCACTGTGCCACATGACAGCTTCTATTGCTACTTTTCAGTCTCTATTGCAGCTTTTCGCTCTATGTAAACACTTATATACAATGCAGAAGAAACAAGCAAAAGAGAATTATCTCTGTTTTCAAAATAGGAACAAAGAAAAGCTGCTGCTAAAATCCAGGGTTCTGTTCCGTAACCAGTTATTTGAGTTTCCTCTAGATTGATTCATCAATCCTGCCTAAAACTAGAGGAATTAGGCTCCCATTTTTTAAATTCCTTGATTCCATAATAGAATTCCCCACCCCAGACAATTATGCATATGAATTTTGCCTGGAGTTTCCCCATCAAAAATATAGAGCAACAAAGAGCACTTGATATGTGATATAATTAGGGACAGGAAATTTATTATTTTGTGGAAGGTAATGATAGTTACAAGAAATAATCACTGTGGGTATTACATGATGACTAGAACAGAAATCTGTAACCCAACTTGTGGTCACTGTTGTACTCTTCTGGGAAGATAAGAGAGACATCATTAAAACAGAATGTTTATAGCAAGGCTGCTAAACGGACTTTTTTTTTCATTTCCCCCTCTCTTTGGTGTCCTCTGTAATACTGGGCAAGTTTGCACTCTGTCTCTCTCTCTGTCTCTCTGTTTCTATCTCTATCTATATCTCTGTCTCTCCATCTTTCTCTCTCTCTCTCTCTCTCTCTCTCTCTCTCTCTCTCTCTCTCTCTCTCTCTCTCACACACACACNCTCTCTCTCTCTCTCTCTCTCTCTCTCTCTCTCTCTCTCTCTCTCTCCTTCCTTTCCTAGAACAGTATAGTATCTCTAGGCCAGTGGTTCCCAAACTTTTTTGGCCTACCACCCCCTTTCCAGAAAAAATATTACTTAGCCCCCTGTAAATTAATTTATTTTACATTTTAATAGCAATTAATAGGAAAGATAAACACACCTGTGGCCATCACTGCCTCCTAGATCGCTACAGCACCCACCAGGGGGCAGTGGCGCCCACTTTGGGAATCACTGCTCTAGGCAATATCTACCACCACTCTGGTAGACATTCCACACTGTCTGGAAAGGCTTTTACTCTTTTCAAGTCCACAAAATGGCCTATTCAAGGAAAAGAAATACAGAAGAGAGACAAAGGCAGCCAGAGGCTGTGTTATTTAGAATTTCTGGGGGTTCCATTTAAAAGCATTTGACAAACTTCCTATGGACATGTGGGGGACTTTGAAACTACATTCCCCATGGTCCAACAGGTTTCCTGTTTTGGATGACATCTTCAAGGTAAAGCAGGTCTTTAAATATTGGAAAGTTGCTTTTAACTTCCTCTTTGCTACCTGAGGGCTTTTCCAAGGGACAGAGAGGAGTAGAGAAAGTATGGAACAAAATGGCGGAGGCAGCAATTTGAATTTTTTACAGGCGTGTGGTCGATTTTATTCTACCAACATGGGCCTAAATAAAATATTAGTTTTCCTCATAATATCAGCCTTCATCATTTTTAAAAATAACAAGGCTCAGACATAAGCTCACCTTGTTAAGTCACCTGACTCTAGCTTCTTCATGGGTAAGATCACCATGATAGGTACAAAAGGTTACTTCAGCCTATTCAAGCTCTACAGCTTGAGACTGTCTCAACTTTTAGCAAATGTGGCCTCCCACCTTCTTGTGCCTCTCTTCCTTCCATCATAAGATAAAAGAATAGACAAGGGGCCACTTAGTGTCTTTCATATCATCTCTAAGCACCAATTCCTTCCAGCAACAAATCATAATATGGCCAGGAGCAATCCCAAAGCTCCCACGCGCTCTGGGAGCAGACAGAAAATATCTGTACATACTCTATGTAAACCCATATTAGGGCTGCTCATTTACCTTTGGTGATCATCTTTCTCCCAACTCTCAGTGCAATGCCAAGAAACCATAGTGAACATACTCCAGCACAGGGGTCGGCAACCTTTTTAGCCATGAGAGCCATAAACACCACATTTTTTAAAATGTAATTTCGTGAGAGCCATACAGTGCTCACAGTGCGCTCCTGTAACAGCGCCTGAAAAAAAATGGACTTTATGGCTCCTGCAGAAAGAGCCATATCTGGCTCTCAAAAGAGCCAGATATGGCTCGAGAGCCCTACGTTGCCGACCCCTGCTTCCAGCAAAACCAGCTTGGCAGACTCACCAAACTAGAGGGTAACTCAGTGCCTCCGACCCAATGGAGAGTTAGGGGTGCATCTGCCCCAAGCACAGGAAGACTTCCCTGGTGAAGCAGTCATCCTTGGCCATCGCAGTCATCTTAACTTTTGTCTTGCCACTGCACTGGAGTTGGATGATGCTGGAAGACACAGTGAAGTTGACAACTTTGTCCACCTCTCTTAAATCCATCTCTCTTAAATCCAATTCACATGCTAACCAGTACAGATGTTGGTCCTTTTCAAAAATCAAGGAAAAACAGCAACGCCTATAAATCGATTCTTCTTTTTTAAGTGGATTTTGCTTAGTGGATCTTATAAAACCTTAATTTCCTATTTACATTTAGCGACTTTAGTTGCATCTTTGACTATAAAAGACAGAAAAAGGCCAGTTTGGTTAGACCATAGAATGCATAGAAGGGAATCATGTATATTATAGTTGGAAACAAAGGTTGAGGTCAGATTCTTAAAGACTTTAAATGCCATAGAGAGAAGTATATATTTGATAAGAGAGGTAACAATATGGAGGGAATGGAGAACATGGTCAGACTTAAAGTTAAGAAAAATCTTAGTGGTAGCTGTGTGAATAAAAAGTAAAATGGTGAGAAACTTAAGGCAGGGAAATCAGTTAAAAGGAGTCCAAAATCAGAGGTAAGGAGGGTCTCTTAGATGAGTGGAGAGAAAGAGATGGATGCAAAAGATGCTGTGAATTTAGAAATTACATGAGTTGACTATTGATTTGTGTGGTGAATGAGAGGAGTCAGCTAGGACATGAGGTTGAGAACCTGGATAAATGGAAGTAGAGTACTAGTATGAAAGTCTAGAAGAGGGATTGGTCTGGAGTGAGGAAGATAATAGAAAAGAAACCCTTCTTCAGAGCTTAATACATAATTTGAGCTTAATAAATGCTTATTGATTGATTAATTGATCTAGATTGCAACCTACTCTTTCTGTTGAATACAAATCAAAAAGGTAGAAGTGGGTTCTTTATTCACTGATTATTGCCTGGAGTCCAGGGTTCAGCTTTTGGGTGATGCTGCCTGCAACAAGGAGGTCTTAGAGTGAGGGAATAATTTTGATGGGAGTGGAGGATTTTCCCAATGGCACCTACATAGCTGCTGTGTTGGATATCTAATCTCAATTAGGTCATAGCTTGCCTGAGGGGCCAACACCAGGTGCAGTAGGAAGAGGTTGACAGCTTGCACATAATAAGAATGGGTCATTGTGGAAGAGTTTTGGGTAATCATGGATGAAGGGTAGGTATGGTTGTAATAGAGACGAGCCCTACAATTGGCTTTGACAGGGGCTGTTGAATGAAACCCATCTTTGTATCCTCTAATTGTTGATCATGTGTTTTGTGGTTGTGGTCCATTTTGTGGACTATTTAAAATCAGAGATTCCAGACTGGATATTGTGGATAATAGCTACTAAAGGATCACGGGGAATTAACCCCAGAGTAAGTGAGGGAACCCAATCTTAAGGTTATTGGAATAAGGTGAGGCAACCTAGTCAGGGAGATATTAGAATAGAAAGGAATTCCATCTTCCTTCTCTTTCCTCTTTATTTTGGGTAGCCTCCTCAAGATATATCTATTGGCAAAGATGATAATTTTTAGTATCAGCCTTGGGGAACATAAAAAGTCATGCCTAGCATACTTTACAAATAGGCCATCTTCATTTCTTTTATGGAAGATAGGCTATCAAGGGACTCCTTTTGTTCAAGTCATAGAATTGAACCAACAGAAATTTGATCCTTTCAAAGGAAGGTTTTGAGGTTCAATAATTGGATTCTTCCCAATGTTCAAGAAGAGATACTCCAGATACAACTCTACTGCCCAAGGAAAACATGTTTTGAGAGATAGATGAGATTTATTAACATAGAAACAAGCAGTCTTTGCTATAGTTTTTTTTTAAACCCTTGTACTTTGGTGTATTGTCTCATAGGTGGAAGAGTGGTAAGGGTGGGGAATGTCAAGTGACTTGCCCAGGGTCACATGGCTGGGAAGTGGCTGAGGCGGGGTTTGAACCTAGGACCTCCTGTCTCTAGGCCTGACTCTCACTCCACTGAGCGACCCAGCTGCCCCCTTTTGCTATAGTTTAGACCAATATGATTTCACTGAATTGCAGTCTTCCTCTAATGTACAATTAATAATAGCAATTCACCTTGATATGATATTTTAAAATGCTTTCTCAACAGTAATTCTGTAAGTTTTGTTGTTAAGTCATGTTAAAATCTTTTTAACTCCAGAGGTTTTCTTGGCAAAGATACAAAAATGGTTTGCCATTTCATTCTCCACTTCATTTTATAGATGAGGCAAAAAGAGTTAAGTAAATTGCTGAGGGTCATACAGGTAGTAAGTGTCTGAGGTCAGATTTGAACTCAGAAAGATGAATCTTCTTGATTCTAGCTACAATATTCTATCTACGCCATCACCTAGCTGACCCAATCGTGTAAGTTAGGAAGAATTAATGAGCTTAGGCTCATTTTGCAAGGCACCAAAATATATTTAACCAAAGTGACTTTTCCAATCTATTAAATAATAAAGGTAAGATTTAAGTCAAGTCTCCTGACACAAAGGCTAGTTCTCTTTCTATTCCTCTAGGCTGTCAGCACATCACTATTTCCTCCTTTGGAAAAATAAACAGATGTTTTAAGGAATAGGAATCCATGGTTAGAATAATTTGGCCTCTTTCCCCACATGAAGGATTTGTTATTCTACTGTCACAAAGAGCAAAAGAGGGTAGAAGAGCTCTTTGCATGTACAACACAAACAAAAACAAAGTTAACTTTTAAATTGCTGAAAATAAAGAAAAATAAAGGAGATTGTGAGAAGAGGGAGGATAATACGTGTGTAATAATAATAATAGCAGACATAAAACACCTTTCCAGACATTATCTCACTTGTGTCATTATCCTAGGATCCAATTTGATGATACTGGGTGACTTTAGAGAGGTTGCACTTGAGAAAGGATGAGAAAATATTCTAGGTCAGTTGATCTCTCTCCTGTTTTTCTCAAGAGCCTAGTCATCTTCTGTCTTGGTTCAGTATATTTTCTCTACCTAACCTGTCCCTTCCTCTCCCCTCAGCCTATAAAAATTATTTCCATTCTTGAAGACTTGGTTGACCTGAATCTCATAGATGTCGTTAGAGTCTGCATTCCTAAAGCACTTTCTGTGTGTACCATACTCACATCTTCCAACATTTGCATCTGTCTTTGTTTCTTCTTCCTCTATTAGACTGTAAGCTTCCTAAGGGCAAGGGCTGTCTTTTCCAAACCACTTACATAGCATATCATCTAGTAGCCAGTAATTTCTTTGTTAGTCCAATGAATGAAGACATCTCTTTTGGTGTTTATTTCACTATCATATCTTTATCTGGTACTATAAATGTGTATCTCATCTTCCAAACATATAACATATAGCAGGGTGCTTTGTTTTAGCCCAGGTCTCTTTCCCACTAATATACCTAATATACCACCCTTCTTGAGTCACAAAATAATCTGAATGCCTTATGATATAAACATTTGTCATAGTGCTTATTCATCCCTAATCTCATCAAGGGAAGATGTTTTAGTTCATTCTCAAAATGAAAATTTAGATTTGTTGATGTTTCCAGAGAAATATTTTATTTAATTTTCCATATTCTAAACAGGAATATGAAGATCTCAGTTTATCTTTTCCTGTACCCATGATTCACTCTTCCTCAGTAATATAATCTTTTTCCTTATGTACAATATCTCTTAACTTGTGCACTTACTTGAGGACTGGAAATCCTTCTTCATAGTAGTTCCTTTACTTCTCATAACTTACTGTACTTGTACAGTAGTTTCCCTTTTCTTTTTATTTCTTTTTGACCTCTTCAGCTCTCTATCAAGTTCATTTCCTCATTAGGTGTCCTTCATTCCTTTCCAGGAACTATTTCTGGTTTTTAAACTTCAAAACCTTGCTTTTGACATTGCTTCATTCTGAAATTGCCATTATTTCATCCTAAAACTTCCTTCATCATCTAGACCCCCCTGAAGCCCTGGAATATCCAGTCATCCCTGCAACCTCCTCAATCTGAAATATCCCTCCATGACACCTGTCCCCTTTTCCTATCGGTGAGTTATTCCTGATTTTTTTAGTTATAAAGATATTTCATTTTACCAGTTACATGTAATAAATTTCCACATAAATTTCCCAAAGTTTTATGATCCAAATTTTTTGCCTCCCTCCCTCCCTTCTCTCTGAAGGGTAAAGTAAAATTTTAATAAATCTTCCTGTTCTATATTACAGACCTCAAATTTACCAGCAGAGATTAGGGCTGCTTTGAACATTGGCCAGAGTTCTCAGCAGCTTCCCAAGGTCTCTGATTGTCTAGAAGATAAACATACTTCTGTGAGATTAACCCTTGTCCCAAAGCATGTGTTTTCTTCATGACTCTTGATTCAATTTTGAGACATATTTTACCTGGCTGCTCCTGGGAGCTCCAGATCTTGGCCAGGTCTCTGGGACCCTGGAAGTAGCGATGCAAACTAGTGTTGGCAAAAAGCCTTTGTTTTGAGGTCAATAAAAATCCCCTTGTGAAAGTGGACTTCAAAGTCTCATGCAGGGAAAAGACACTTTGCCTGGGGCTTTTCTGAATGGGATCCTGAAATGCTATACAAGGGGACTTCTCAGCTAAGAACATTCAGGTGTTGGAGTATTTCCCCATTCTGTGATATTATCTTTTTTATCTCTCACTTGTTATTGCTGGTGTTGTTCTGATCTATCTATCTATCAATATATAGATATAGATATAGATATAGATATAGATATAGATATAGATATAGATATAGATATAGATATTCATTCATGCTTTCTGCCTTAAGCTAAATTGCTTAAGGGTAGGGACTTGTTTTATATATTGCATTTTTATTCTTAGTGTCCATCCCAGAGATAGCTCATGATGGTCTTTTATTATATGCTTTACCATTCTTTTATGTGTTTTCCCAAGGCTCTCTGTAATATGGTTCTAAGCTCACATTCCAACCTCATCTCGTGTAGCTCCTGTTATTTACTATAGATTTTTACCAAACTGTATTTCTCTCCAGTTCTTTTCTTGACCTTTTCTACCTCAATGCCTCTGCTCAGACCATCCCCTTGTTGGAAAAGGGCCTCTCCTTGCAGATATTCATTGGTTGATGCTTGGCCTTTTCCTTCCAGATCTAACTTATTACCTCCTCTATGAAGCTTTCCCCAAATGCATTCTCTTCTAAACTCCAGGTTAAAGGAAATCGTAATTCTTCCAATATTTCTTATCCCATTGTCTGTCCTTCTCCTTTGCACCTCTCATTCTCTGTCTTTTATTATACATACCTGGGTATGTGTCTGTTGTTCAGTTGCTCCAGTCATGTCTGACTCTTTGTGATCCCATTTAGAATTTTCTTGGCAAAGATATGAGAGTGGTTTGTCATTTCCTTCTCTAGTTCATTTTATAGATGAGAAACTGAGGCCAACAAGGTTAAGTGACTTGCTCAGGGTCATACAACTATTAAGTGACTGAAGTTGGATTTGAACTTAGGCCTTCTTGACTTCAGACTTGGTATTCTAGCCAATGTGCTGCCTAACTACCCTTAATTCCTTGATTAAATGCTTTAAAGTGATTTTATTCCTCTTAAATATTTTTTTCTAAACCCTTAACTTCTGTGTATTGGCTCCTAGGTGGAAGAGTGGTAAGGGTGGGCAATGGGGGTCAAGTGACTTGCCCAGGGTCACACAGCTGGGAAGTGTCTGAGGCCAGATTTGAACCTAGGACCTCCCATCTCTAGGCCTGGCTCTCAATCCACTGAGCTACCCAGCTGCCCCCTCTTAAATATTTTTATATGCCGAATGAGAATAAAATCTGAGTCCTATGTCATCTTTGGTAGCCATTCCCATTTAACAAGTGGCTTGCATTTTTCAGGCAAGTTTGCTCAATAATCAAATTATAGTGGAGATATCAAAGGACTTTGAATAGGATAAACCTTAAAGATCATCTAGTCCAAACATGATTTTTGTCGTTATTCAGTTGTTTCAGTCATGTCTGACTATTTTTGACCATATTGGGGGTTTTCTTGGCAAATACTGGAGTGTTTTACCATTTCCTTCTTCAACTCATTTTACATATGAGGAAACTGAGGATTAAGTGACTTACCCAGGATAACACAGTGAGGATGGATGTGTCTGAGGCTGTCTGTGAACTCAGGAAGATGGGACTTCCTGACTCCAGGCCCAGCACTCTCTCCACTGTGCCACTTCACTGCCATCTGAATTTACAGATAAGGAAAACAAAATGAAGAACTTGGCCAAACTTCATTCAGTAATAAATAGCAGAACCATATTCCCTGTCTACAAATCCAGTGTTCTTCCCCACACTTTGCATTGGACTTAAGGAAAAAGTCGTGGTTCTGAGTTGTGTGGTTTTATCACTTCCCAGACAGTCAGAGGCAGCTGGCTGCACAATCACTAGAACCTTGGGCCTGACAGGTTCAAATCCAGCCTCAGGCACTTACCTGCAATGCCACTATTGGCAAATCACTTAACCTCAGTTTTCTCAGCTGCAAAATGGGGATAGTTATAACATCTTTTCCACCAGGATCAAATGAGATTATATTTGTAAAAAAGCTCTTAGCCCTGTGCCTGGCACATAGTAGGAGCTCTATAAATACTAATTTTCTCTTCCTTCCCTTGTGACTTTGGACAAGCCATTTAATTTCTTTTTTTCCCTTTCTCGATCCTTTATTTATACTTCCTACCCTTTAGGTTTATATGTGAAAAAGTAGATAAGTGCATAAATACAAGTTATTATTGTTAAAATAAGAGAAGTGTGGGAGAGAGGCAGGAAGGAGGCACTAGGGGAGAAATCTGGAAGCAGCAGGTTTTGGCACCAAAGGCCCTTGGGAGTTAGCATGAGTTTCTGAATGACATCACAGAGTTATGGATAGAATGGAGGGGATAAGCAGAAAGCACCTGAGTAGACACGGATGAGCTGGAATAGACAAGATTCCCAGAGCACAGGTTCTTGGAGGAGGAGAGGGTTGATTTTTTTTCCCAGATGGCTCCCCTAATTAAAGCTGCTTGTCCTTTACCCATGGCTCTGAATTAACTGAGGCAGTGAAGAACAAAATCAGTCAACTCTGTCATAACAAGGACTTTGCCTCTCTCCCCTTGTCCTTAGTTCTCAGGAAACAGTGATTCAGGTATTCCAAGAGAGGGGGGCCAGTCAGCTCGGATGCCTACAGACTCTGCTGGGAGCACAGAGCCAGCTGTCTAAATTTAGCCCATCCTTCCCTGTCTCTACCTCCTCCAACCCCTCCCTTCGCCTCTCTTTCTACCTAATGCCAAATAGCTTGACTAATGAAACCTAAAGCCAGGTACCATTTGGGGAGAATAACTGAGAACAGAATAAATGACAGCTGTGTGCACATCTGTGAATGCCCAGGAGAGGCTATTTCTCGTTCTCCTCCAGATCCTTCCGATCCCCACCATCCCTATCCTCCCACCCCCCAAAAATGTCCCCTGGTAGCTAATTCTAGACATGAACCAGTTATACAACTTGAAACAGAATCAGGTTGCTTTTTTACTTCCCCCACACTGGCTGAAATCAAAAGAAATTTCTCTGCCCCTGATATTTTAGAAACAAAGTGAAATAGTTTCATGTTCCACTTTCCATTAGAGATCTTCTCCCATCCCTCACCATGGCCTGGGGAATTAGAGGTGACCCCGAGCACTGTGGAATGCATGCTCTCCTATCTTCTGGCAAGTTGGAAGGACTTTGAGAAAGAGTCTATCAATAGAGTTGTCCATAGAGACAAAGGTCTTTCTGAGCACCAGCCTAAACAAATTAAGGAAGGCTCATCGCTGTGTTGGCCTCAGGTTGGTGACGTTTCTTGCCACCGTAGCTCCTGAAAACCATGTAAGACATAGAAGATTTACTATTGTTTTATATTTACTATATAAGGCCAATCATAAAATCTTAAAAATAATAATTGCCAAATATTTTGCATACTTCATTCCATTTGAGTGGAAGAACTACCCAAGAGGAAGGCACTAAAGCTATGTTTGCCTTCATTTAGAAGCTAAGGAAACTGGAGCTTTAAGAGATTCGTGATTTATTTGCCACAGTGGGTCTCTGAGACAAGATTTGAAGTCAGATCTTCCTGGCTTTAAATCCAGACATTTATCTGTGTCACAGAGTGCTGGAGTTAGGAAGCCATTTAATTGCTAAGGGACATCATCAAGTCATTTAATGCTAAAAGGGTCCATGGCACACACAGAGAGAGAGAGAGAGAGAGAGAGAGAGAGAGTTAAGAACTCCTGGAATAGGTGATCACAAAAGTTACTTCCTGTTTTGGAATTCTTTAAGTGGATCACTGTTGAAATGCCTCCCAGAAAAGGGTAAGACAGAGCCCCTTCCCTCCATTATAACAATGACTTAAATTTATGTGGCATTTTAAGATTCACAAAGTTCATTCCACATTACATCCTTGTCAGGTAGGTAGTAAAATGCTATTATCTCCAGATAAAGAAATTGAGTCTCAAGTAGGTAGTGACTTGCCAGACTGCCACTGCAAATAAGCTGGGAGTTCTCTGACTCCACAGACAGTGCTGATTTCTCCACATTCAGATCAGCCAATAAACATTTCCCTCTTAGACCTTACCTAGCATCTTTCAAGGCTCAGACTGAGCCTGCCATTGTACGTGCTCTCCTCTCCCAAATTACTTTGTGTGTACTTTATATTTGCTGATCTGTGGGCATGTGGTATCACCCCCTCCTCTATTGCCCTAGAGAATGTAAGCTTCTTAAGAGCAGAGACTTTCGCTCTTGTCTTTCCATCCCCAAAACCAAGCAGAGGATTTTGCACACATTAAAGACTTAGCAAATGCTCATTGAACTGAATTCATTCAACTCAGTGATGTCTAAGTTTTATCTGCCTATAATTCTATGTTGGTAGTCGCCCAGATTCCCTTTTGCAGAAGTCTGTAAGTTAATCATAAAGAATTTTTAAGGAGGGCAAGATACCTCCAGGAATATTAGTGATATTGCTACTCTCTTAAAATAGTACACAGTTTCTTGAATTGACAAACTCGAAGTGCTTCATCATCCTAGTTATCCTCAATATACCCTCCAGATTATCCATGTCCATCCTAAAATGTTCCTAAAATTTCCAAATTTAGATCTTCCTAAATTTGCCTCAGCAAGGTGGCGAGATGGACAGAATGCAGGACTTGGAATCTGAAAAATCTGAGTTCAAATCCTGACTCTGTCGCACGCTGGCTATGTGACTCTGGGCAAGTCCTTTGACCTCTCTCAGTTTCCTCATCTGTAAAATGGGCATAATAACAGTATCTATTCCTCAGGGATATCATGAGGATAAAATGACAAATGACAGATAAAATGTTTTGCAAGCCTTAAAGCATTATTTAAATGTTATCATCATCATCACTATTAAAATATGGCACCTAGATCTTTTAAAAATGTTTCAGGTCTGCCCAGGACAGAATATAATAGGACTATCACCTTCTTATTCTTGGATGCTGTACATCTTTTAATACGATCTAAGTCTGCCTTCCATTTTCTATTGAGAATTTGCTGAATTGAACAGGAAGAAGAGGAGAATGAGGGCTAGAGATGAGAGTGAGAATGGAAAAGATAGAAAGAGGAATTCACCTGAATTTTATCCATTTCATGAATTTAACTTCAGCATACACTGACCCACAAAGCCCCTGATCCCTATGAGATAGTTTTTTAAGGTGTAGAAGCTGTACATATCCAAAGAAACTTCATCAAAGTCACTTTCTTCAATCATAATGCTGGTGGTAACAAATGGTCTACTTGTGGGGGATGAAGGGGAGGAGGAGGTAAATTCTTTGAGTCCTAATTCTGTAGCTTCCTGCTGAGATCTAAGGACTCACTCCAACTGTGTCCCATTTCCCTTGTCACAAGCCAATGCACTTCATGTGTCTTCTAAAACTTCTATTTGTCTTCAGGCCAGGTCATTTCCAACTCAGTGCTCAAGGAGATAAAAGAGGCAGCATGGGGTTGTAGAAAGAGCACTGGACTGAGAGACAAGTGAGCTGAGTTCTAATTCTGTCTCTGACCTTGATTAGATCACTTTTACTCAGAAACTTTATTTACTGAGAAACTTGGTTTCTTCATTAGTAAAATAAGGGGAGAGGTTGGAAAAGATTATCTTTAAGATGCTTTCTAGTTCTAACAGTCCATAAAATATTTATTATTGTTTGACTTTCTATTGTATAACTCATGGTAACTTTTGGGTAGAATTTTCAGTGATTTGGACCCTAGAATCATCCTTGGCAGTGGAGGAGGTAAAAGAAACCCTTAAAACATATTTATCCAAATAAAATCAGATAAATGTGAAAATCAGGGACTATCTTGAATAGGGAAAAAATGGGCAAGTCACTTAATCCCAGTTATCCAGTCCCTACTGCTCTTCTGCCTTGGAACCAATAGTTATTATCAATTCTAAGACAAAAGGTAAGGGTTAAAAAAAATCCTATCCTAGATTTTTGGGATCTCCCTGTTTTTACTTCCTTCTTGAAAGCATTCTCAGCATAGATGAGAAGCTAATATTCTTATTGTATCTAATGACAGTTGTCAATAGTACTGCCCTCCTACTTATCCAGGATAACCACCCTGCCTCCATGATGATGGTAATGGTGTGACTCCTTTCCATCTCTAAGGATACCTGGCCCATCTAAATACTACAGGGAAATCAGTTTCCTACTGCATGAAAGAACATAGACTTCCTCTTTCTGTCCATTGGAGTTGAGTCAATGGAAATTTTCACAACCTCCATCTCCCTGGGTGAAGTTTTCCTCTTCATAAATGTGGAAGTCTCTCACATGATTCTATCCTCTAAGCAAAAGTATTTATGGACAAAGGTAGGAACTGCTTGGGGAAACGAAAGCAAAGCAAAATAAATGTGAAGGAACATATTTTCATATGATTTTACATAACTGTACATGTTTAAGACCAGAAAATTTCTCTCTCTGTCTGTCCCACTGTCTGTCTTTGTCTCTGTCTCTGTCTGTCTGTCTGTCTGGCTGTTTGTGTCTGTCTGTCTGTCTGGCTGTCTCTCTCTTCTCCATTCCTCAGGGATTTTTCATGATAACTTATGTTACAAGTATCACCATGGAAGTTTCAACACCCAATGAACCAACAGAAAAGGTAGGTACATTCCAAATTCTACCTAGGTAACTTAAGTGCCTTATTCTAGCTTTTATCTTAATGCTGGAGTCAGGAAAACTTGCGCTCAAACCCTACCTCAGTTCCTTAGCTGTGTGCCTCTGACCAAACTATTTTAGCTGTTTTAGCCTCCGTTTCTTTATTTATAAAATGGTAATAAGGATAGCACCTAACTCCTATGATTGTTATGAGGTAAAAATGAGATAATGTTTGCAACACATTTGCAAATCTCAAAGTGCTCTATAAGTGGAAGCTATTATTAACTCAATAATGACCTTTGAAAAGCAATACTTACTCAGTATCTGAAAGTAGGGGGACAGGGAACAGAGGAGAGGTGAAGAATAATTTTTTCTTTCTCTCCTACTCTCTCTGTATATTCTCAGAAATCATCTCAGTGCCTAGCGCAAAGCAGTTTCTTTTAAAAAAATACTTGTTGACTTGACTGGTGAGGTTGAATAATCATTGTTCTTGCCCCAGAAAGATTATCTCATAAAGTAAAGTCTGATTTCCCCTTATTACTAAATGGAGGAAGGTTTCTCTCCAGGGAAAGTGGCTAAGATCTCCCTGATCTCCAAGGTAACTGAGTCTTTGAAAATTAGGATCTTATCCTTGCAGACCGCTAGATACTTTCCAGTCCAACAGAAAGATATGTATACATATCTGTATAAATTATTCTAACAAGAGCATATAAGAAACACCAAATATCCAAACTTTATTCTTATAGATCAGATACATGTAGATATGGACATGTATCTCTCAGCTATCAACAAAGAGATGGAGGATTAGAGGAACCACATAATGAATATACTGTTAGACAAGGTCTTTGCATTAGTTATATTTAGTTAAATGCTTTTCTTTGTTACAAAACAATGTAAAATTTCAGATGGGAATGTGTTAAGGAGGAGGACAGGTTATATCTAGAAATGAATGCAGTGTTTATAAATGAATGCTAACCTGTAAAAATATAATTTTAAAAATCATTTTTATAAACAAAGGTGAAGTAGCTAGAGCATCATTATCACCACTCAATGCTCAAATGACCAAATGGATTTGTGAGCTATTATGTATTTCTTCTGATGAGGTACTTCAAACTTATCCCCATTTTATAGGAGAGGAAATGAAGGATCATTGATCTTAAGTAATCACTTCAAAATCTTACGTGGCTTATTAGTAACCGTATGTTATTGTATATAATCCGTGAACTTAGAGTTTGATCTCTTTCACCGCATTGTGTTGAGTGAAAAAACACAAATGTATATATATATATATATATATATATATATATATATATAGNAGGAAATGAAGGATCATTGATCTTAAGTAATCACTTCAAAATCTTACGTGGCTTATTAGTAACCGTATGTTATTGTATATAATCCGTGAACTTAGAGTTTGATCTCTTTCACCGCATTGTGTTGAGTGAAAAAACACAAATGTATATATATATATATATATATATATATATATATAGAGAGAGAGAGAGAGAGAGAGAGAGAGAGAGAGAGAGAGGAAGGAGAGAGAGAGAGAGAGAGAGAGAGGCTTAAATGTTTAATTCTTGAGGACCAAAAATATTTCATGGTCAACATTAGGTTAGTAAAATCTAACCAGGGTAAGGTTAAGGTTTATTATATGAAATATGAAGAAACAAGCAAAAGAAAAAAAAAAGTTTGAGAGTTCATTCCAATCAGCTGATTAAGTGAAATGGAATGATTCTATGATTCATTTGTCAAGAATCTTCTAGCTTTTGTCTCCCTAAAGCCAGTTGAGCTGAGGTTAAATTTAGTAGCCCCAAACTGCTTCATGGTCAAGTCTGCATGCCAGTTCAGGACACTGTTCTATGATGAGGGGCATCAAAAAATAAAGTTGAGCAGCCCTGGCAACCACAATATAAGCTCAGTTGTGGAGTGAGTCAGCTTAGGAGAGTATGTAAACTCATTGCAACTAGAGTCCCAGAATAGCTGTCCGCGAGACCAAACATTTTAGCGGCTAAAACAAGTCTGTAATGCTATGAGCTAGAGATGGCAGGGAAGCTGACAAGCTGGGAGGGAGCCCAAAATAGTTCTGGGCTATTCAGGAAAGCTTTGTGGGGAAAAGAGAGAGAATCTCAGGTAAAATGCATCTGATGGCAATGATAACCAGCGATTAAAGCAGATAAGTTAACAGGCATTTTTAAACATCTACTATGGGAAAGACAGTGAGCAGTAGACAGTTGCCTCCTTCACTCACCCATAAACCTATAGAAGAATTAAGTCTAGGGGTAAACAAGATATAATAAGATTCATCACAGTAGTAATAATAATGATCTTTATTGTTATTAAACAAGCTTGTGAGTTGGGTAATTTAAGTATTCATGTGCCTGTTTTCCAGATGAACAAACACAGCTCAAATAGATTATACAGATTCAGAGTTTCATATACAAACTTGTAAGAGCCTTTAAAGGTCATTTTCTAGATGAGGAAACTGAGGCCCAGAGAAATTGACTAACTTGTCCAATGTCATACACAGTAAGTTCAAGAGAAAATCAAACTTAAGCCTCTCCTAACTCCAAGTCCAGCCTTATTAACTGATTCATATGGCCTGAAGCACAAAAATCTGGATAGTAGAACACACACACAATCACATTTTTAATTCTAGGCAATTCTGTCTTCTGTAGCTCTTGAGCATTTATCATGTGAAAAGTCAAGTTACTTATGTTATAGGGAAGTCTCCAAGCAGCTGGTAGAGCAGTACACAGCAGACCCAGAGTTCAAACTTTGACCAGGACACATAAATATCTTAACCTGACTCTGCCCTAAAAAAGTTATTTAATAAATGTTTAGCTCTGAGGTGCTCCACCTATCCCAAGTGCCCCCTGATTTTTTATTCAAAAAATTGAAGTTGTCTCTGAATCGTGAGATAGTGCCAAGTTCTTGCATTTGAAAAGTCTGCAGGCTATCCTAGGGAAGACCCTGTATCATGTAACCCAGAGTGATAATCCTTGGCTAACCATATCCCAAGCTCTGGGCAGTTGCCAAGTGCCATTTTTCCCAGCATTTTCAGGATTTGCTCATACAGTCAATTGTACTGGTTTGCTTGGAATCATTAGAATGAAAGGTGTCAAGTCCATTACTATGTTTCACAAAGTTATACTCCAATGGCATAGTCTGTGTAGGATCATAGAATAGCAGAACATAAAATGTCAGAACTAGAAGAGTCCTTTGAAAATGGAATTTTAAAACACAAAATGTTAGATACTATCTATTACAACATCACTTTACAGATGAGAAAATTAAGCTACAGAGTGGGGAAGTGATTTGTCTAAATATATAGCAAGTTGGCGACAGATCTGGGACCAAAATCTTCATTTAGTGCTGAAGAAGCAGTCACCAACAAGGCATGATCTAAGGGACACATACCTGATTGAAAATGTGTACCTCCAAAACTCCCAAGTTATTTTGGTCCTTCCCTCTGATTTAATTTCATTCATCAGAATTCATTTGGTTCATTTGTCCTTACGTGGAAACTCCTTTGACCAATGTAAGTGTAATTAATTTGTAGTGGTAAAGCATGGTTGGGAGGCAGTGAGAGCTTAAGTGATTCACTCATGGTCATACAGCTTGGATGTGGCTCAGAACCAGGACTTGAATCCAAACCAGCCTTCTCTCCATCATGTCACAATGCCTCAGATGTCTAATCTTCATACTTGTGGATGGGAGTATTACACCTCTTCAGCAATACTAAACAACTATTGACCTCTCAGCATGCATTACCTAATAATACCTAAGAGTTTGTTAGGTGACACAGTGGATAAAGATTACTGGGTCTGGAGTCAAGAAGACTTTAGTTCAAATCCAGCCTCAGATGCTTACTGATGGTGTAATTCTAGGCAAGTCAATTAATCTCTGTCTGCCTCAGTTTCCTGAGAATGATAATAGCACTTACCTTATAGGAAGGATATGATAAGGATCAAATTAGATAATATTTATAAAAATGTTTCCTACAGTAGCTCCCTTTCTTTTCAATAGTCTACCTGTCTGAAAGAAATAGGGCACAATGCTGAGAAATTTTAGGCGTCATAGTGGAGATGGTGTTAAAATTGGAGTTAACAAGGTCATGGTTCAAATATGCCATCTCTTAGCTATGGGATCATGGAGGAATCAGTTAATTCCTCCAAGCTAATTTGATACTTTATGCTATATTGATGAATAATAATACATTTAGAACTTGCCTCATGGTATTGTCAGACAGATCTAATAAGAGGGAGGGAAGTTTGGCAGATACCCAAGAAAACTAGTTCTTTCTTAGGAGGCTTCATTAAGTAAGTAGAAGTAGTCAAGACAAAGGAGTAAATGACTCCCTGATCAGAGAGCTTTGGGTTTGACACATTTTAGAAAGGACATTAAGTAAATGAGAGACAGTCCTAAGGAGGGTGTTCAGGACAGTGAAGGATTTCAATTTATTGTCATGTGAGAATCAATTAAAAGAACTGAGCTTGGAGAAGAGAATTGGGGAGAATAATGATTGCTTTCAAGGACTTGATAGTCTATCAAACAGAAAAGGGATTAGATTTATCTTGTTTTGCCCTAGGGTAGTGAATTTAAACAAAAGGTTATATTATTATATCATTTATTTAATCCATAAGTACTCAGGTAAGTCAGTTAACCTCTATAGACCTTGGTTTTCTGATCCCAGGAAGAAGCATTTTAATTCAAAAAGCCTATAAGCTCTATTACAGCTCCCTGTGTTGGTTAGTTGGTTGTTGCCCATACAGGGAGAGGACCAAAATGACATCTCTGGGTGATGTGTGGATTTAATTGAGGCAGAATTGCACAAAGCCATCGGCCTCGCTGTCTCTTCCATTCATCAAAGTCCAGTGGCAAGACAAAGGTCAAAATGACTACGATGACCTTGGATGCAGTGGGTGACTTTAGGCTACTCAATGTCTGACCAGGTGCTAAGTACTCCATAGCATCTTCTGCTGCTGACTTCATGCATGTTGAAATAAATTGTTCTTATCCACCCCCTTCCTCTGAGGGAAGTCTCCACAGGCCTGAAGTAGACATCCTCCTAAATTTGCAGAAAAACTGGGACACTAATGCACTGTTGGTGGAGTTGTAATCTAATGCAACTATTCTGGAGGACAATTTGCAACTATATTGAAAGGGTTCTAAAACTGTCGATACCTTTTGGTTCAGCAATACCATCCTTTGATTTGTATCTCAAACAATTAAAAGAAAATGGAAAAGGACATATTTGTAAAAAATATTTATTGCAGCTTTTTGGTGATAGCAAAGAATAGGAAATTTTGAGGGATTGTCCATCAATTGGGGAATGTTTGAACAAGTTGTGCTATATGGCTGAAATGGAATACTATTGTGCCATAAGAAATGATGAGCAGGATAATTTCAGAAAAACCTAGAAAGACATATTAATTGATGCGAAGTGAAATGAGCAGAACCAGAAGAACATTATATACAGTCACAGAAATATTTTTGTTGAACAACTATGAATGACTTACCTATCTCAGCAAAACAGTGGTCTAAGACAATCCCAAAGACTCACAATGAAAAATGCCTTTTGCCTTGAGAGAAATAATTAGTAGAGTCTGAATGTAGACTAAAATATACCATATTTCACTTTCTTCTTTTTTTTGTTTGAGATCTCTTCAAAAAATGACTAATATTTTTAAATGTCTTACATGATTGTACATGTAAAAATCTATATCAGATTGCTTGTCATCTTGATGGGTCAGTTGTGGGAAGGAGTAAGAAAAGGAGGGAGAAAATTTGGAACTCAATTTTTTTAAATGAATGTTAAAATTGCTTTTACATGTAGTCATGGAATATATCATTTTTAAAAGTTATGCTTCAGCTGTGTCTTCAAAGAAAAAAGATATTCCATGACATGGAAGTGAGGAAGGAGCATATTCAAGGCATGGAAAATAGTCAATGTGAGGATCAGAGAAAAGGACAGTTTTATCTAATTGCAGATTAAATAAAATGATAAAAATTAATATAGAAATTGTGGGGGGAATTTTGAAGGAATTTGAAAGCCAAACAGTGGAATTGATATTTTAATCTAGAAACAATAGGAAACCATTGGGATGTATTAATTAAATTAAATGTATTAATTAAAATTAAAAAATCATTTTTTAGATAGAGAGTAGATGACTTTGGCAGCTATGTAGAGGAAAGGTTAGTGTGGGAAGATGATAACCAATTAGATGACCAATGAGGACAAGGTTCAACAATTTAAGTAAGAAGTGATATGGACCTGAACTAACATGATGGTTATATGAGTAGAAAAAAGAGGTTGGATGTGAGAGATAGGGAGATAGATATATGTTGGTGAGGGATAAAAAGCCAAGGATGATACTAAGATCATGAAACTGGGAGACTGAAAGAAAGATGTTGCCTACAGTAAAAGGGAATTTTACAAGAAGGGTAGGTTTTAGGGGAAAGATAATTAGTTACATTTTATTTTTTTAGCCCTTAACTTCTGTGTATTTGGCTCCTTGGTGGAAGAGTGGTAAGGGTGGGCAATGGAGGGTCAAGTGACTTGCCCAAGGTCACACAGCTGGGAAGTGTCTGAGGCCAGATCTGAACCTAGGACCTCCCGTCTCTAGGCCTGACTCTCAATCCATTGAACTACCCAGCTACCCCCTTAGTTACCTTTTAACATATTGAGTTTGGCATATCTTGAGAATATCTCATTTGATGTGTGCAATAGTGAGTTAGTTTGTCATACAGGACTAATGCTCAATAGAGAAAATTAGACTGGATATAAAAATCTGTGAATCATCCATATAGAGATAATAATTAAACCCTTGAAAGTTGGTGAGGTCACCAACAGAGCGTGGGTGGATACAGAAAAGGACCTAAGACAGAGAACTGGGGGACATACAGAGTTAGGAGGAATCATATGGAAGAAGAAGCTGCAAAGGAGATGATAAATTGCTTCAACTATTGTTTTTTTAAGTTGTTGATTGAATGAAATTTGTGTTTTGTAAATTGGTCGAAGAAAAGGATGGCTCCTACTGATTGAAGTAAAGCTGAACTCCGCCACAATTTGAGCTTTCTCTTTCAGTGCCCTCTGTAGTTGAGGGTGGTGAAACCTCTCAGATGTATTTAATTTCCGTCAACTGTTCCCTTTTGTTTCTATGAAAAAATGGCAGAGTGGGAATGAAGCTTTGGAGATGATTTGTTATAAATAGACTGAGATGTGTTTTTGAACAGAGCATATTCTTGTTACATGAAGAGCTTCTTAGGTTCACCTGTACTGCTCAGAGCCCTAAATTAAGGACCTTTGCTGTGAGATGTGTTTTGCTGTAACCAAATATTGATATCATATTGAATGAAGAAGAATCCCATCAAGTAAAGAGCTTGTACTACATTGCCCAGAAAGCTAGTCTAGGAACTTTGCATCTGTCTGGCATAGAGAAAATATTTATTGTTATAAAAGAGTAACTTTAGCTCAATATTTTTATAGTGGTTGTAAGTTAAAAGAGCTTCAGCAGTTCTACAGGAGAGGAACGGATTTGCCAAAAAGGAAAGTGAAGAAGATAGCTATTTATTACCAGAGAAATGGATTTAATATGATACAGATTATTCCCTGAAGAGGCAAAGATATCAAGGCCTGAAGTTCACTGCAGGAAGTTGCCTCAATAACATAGGTTTTCCTTATTCGTGTGTTTCCCTCCTGGATTTCTATAATTAAAATGCTACTATCCTGCATGGAAACTGAACCAATTGTTGGGATAGTGTGGCACTAGTTTATATTTGGGCCCTATATAATATTGATTATTCTTTAATTCTATTTGGAAACTGTGGTGTAATGATTATTCTTGGTTTTGCCTTTTGCTAATTAAATGTTTTAAGTTTAAGAGCTAATGAAGTCATTGGTGACTAATTTTGTATAAATAGAAAACACACTGATGGGTGCTTATGAGCCACAGTGAGAGAATAGAAAGAAAGAATTCCCTACTCTATAGGATTACCCTAAAGAGTCTAAAAAGGTTTGAGCTATAGCTTCATGGATGCTGCCATCTACCGGTCACTGTTGCCAAATTTATGCTATGAATTGATAACTACAGCCCCTTTGGGTCCTCCAAAAATACAACCAATTACATCTTTCGGCAATAGTACATAAATAGATAGCTATTCTTGTGAATATTGCCATGGAATTTTAAGAAACGTTTTCTCTCTATTTCAAAAAGCTAACTCTGATGTCATTTGGTACCTGTCCAACCATTTCCAGACACTTTGGAACATTTTGAATGAAACTTTCTAAATTGTCAGATAGAACTCCCAGTTGACATAATGCTGTGTGCCTTTATAAGAGGTGGAGTTACCAAAAAAAAATTTTGCAGAAAATAAATATTCTTCATTCCTTCTCTGAGAGAAGTTCCAGCCTCTCTGGATCCACTCTCTTTCAAATTAATTTCAAGGAGAAAGAAAAAGAGAGTTTTACAGACATATAAGGAAGCTGCCTCTTCAACATGCCCTTTATTTCCTACTAACCTCCAAAAATTTTTCAGAGAATTTCTTCTTGAGTAAAATCAGACCCTCTCTATTAATTGAGTTGAGATATATTGCTTACAGGGGGAGAGCTCATGCACCATTTATTTCTGATATAATCACATTTGTGTAACTTCTTCAATTTTAATGTACTATTTCTTTGAGGGAGTGGGCTAATTTCTGATTTATTTGTGATGGTCTTATTTGTAACTTGTATTTGGTGGGAAAGTCAGAGGGTGTAAACTAAGGGCTACCAGTTTACTTTATGAGATAGCAGTCAGGAAAGCAAATTTTTGTCCTGATCAATCATACCCCAAGAACATCAACATTTAGTGGAGTGGAGAGGCATAATTAAAATTTCTCTCTCTCAAAGGGCAAAAGAGTGGTTTGTCTCTTGCTTCCCTTTTATATTTTTTTTTTGCTTCCTTCAAGACAGAAATCACTGTCTCTCTTGGAAAAAGGCAGACGTGACTCCAGTTATGTTTATCAATGCATCCCTTAAAGCCATTTATACATAAGCATATAAACATACATAACCTACATGGGCAGCATACTCTCTCTTTGACTCACTGACAATTTTTCAGTAAGTGGACATGATGCCTAGCTATACAACTACAATTAGTTGACTAGTCAATTCAAGCAAAGTCAAAAGTATATGACAAATTTATTTAACTGAACTTCCTCTAATCTACACATTTGTCCTCTAGAGCAGTGATGGGCAAACTATGGTCCACAGGCCAGATGCAGCCCCATGAAATATTCTATCTGGTGGTGAGACATTATTCCTAATCTGACAAATACAATGAGTAGGATACAATACAATGAAACTTCAAAAGAGTTGCCTTAGAAACAGACTGACAGATGAGTATTTCCATTCCTTTGGCCCCCCTCTTTAAAAAGTTTACCCATCACTGCTCTAGAGTAATGACAAACTCAACTCCCTCCTCACTACAAAGACTTCCATTAAGAGAAAAAAACAGAATGCATCTCATCCATTCAACTGGTCATTCCCAATTTTTTCAAAGAAGATAAGCAATGTCTCAAATGTTCTTTCCGAAATGAAATAAATATCTTAACTTTATAAAATGTTGTAAAAGGAAGAGGATGTATGGAAAATCTTTTTTTCCAATCCTTTCATTTTATGGATGAAGAAACTGAACCCATAGCATCTAAGCAATTTACTTTTCAAATTACATAGCTAGTTAATAGCCTTCAAGATCATATTAAATTGTTACTTTCCCCATTAAAACTTCCATGATTTTTGCAGCCAAAAGTGAGTCCTCACTCTTATACCAAAGCCTGTTTATGAAATTATAGGCTCCTATATTTGGAATGATCACAAGATTTTAAGTGGGACATAATCTTGGGCATTATTTGGCCCAAAACTTCCAGGTCACAGATCATTAGTGACAAAGCAGCAGATTATACTGTTTTATATATAAATATATATATATGCAAATTTAAAAATTATGAAAGTGAAAAAATATTCATACCAAAGCAAACTTTTTTCACTTTCATAATTTTTAAATTTGCATTTCCTTCCACAAAAGGAATAATATGGGAAAATGTTTTACATATTTCATATGTAAAATCTATATCAAATTGCTTACCATCCCATCAAAGGGGTAGAAAGGCAGAGAATTAGAGACTCAAAATTATTTTTGTAATGTTGGAAATCATTTTTACATGTAATTAGAAAAAAATTGAACTTAAATTTAAAAAAATGAATGAATGAAGGGCAGTTAGGTAGCTCCTTGGATAGAGAACTAGGCCAGGAGACAGAGTTCCAGGATTCAAATATGGCCTCAGACATTTTCCAGCTGTGTGACCCTGGGCAAGTCACTTTAGCCAAATTCCCTAGCTCTTACCACACTTCTGCCTTGGAAATGATAATTAGTATCAGTTCAAAAATGGAACATAAGGATTTTTTGAATGAATGAATGAATGAATGAATGAAAAGGCATTTACTATGTACAAAACACAGGGTTAACTGCTAGGGGATCCAAATAGAAAAGGAAGAGAGATTCTGATCTCAGAGACCTCACATTCTAATGGGAGAGATAACACATATGGGAGATTTTAACTGCTTGAAATTGTCTTTGTATCCATAGCACTAACATTGTACTTTTTACATAACAAATGCTGAATTCAAGAAAAAAATGTTGAATTGACTAATGTTTCATGAATAACCTGAAATTCTTTTATAAGAATGATGATTGAAGGAAAAACCCTAATAAAATGGTAGCATACTATAACACAGCTATAAATTACATTTGATATTATCTAGTTTTACTCTCTAACTTGATGGATAAGGAAAGACCTTGAGACTCAAGGAGTGAAATGTTTTTTTTCTAAAACCTCATGACAAATTCGTAGCAAACTAAATACTTTTAAAATCTAGTCTTTTGATTCCCAACTTACTACTTTACACTGCTTCCTTCAAATCAAATAAGAAATCTTATTATTTCTATGTTACTTCAGAAGCTGAAGGCAAAGATTTTTTTGTTTGTTTTGTTTTGATTTTGGTTCCTTTGTGAGGTAGCCCTCCCTTCAATATAATTTCCCAGGGAAATTTTATAGGTAATGATATTTCTGAATTTTAGTTATAGACTATTCACTTTACTTGTACATTTAGTATTCCACAATCCTATGAAGTTGGCTGTATTATTCCAGATTTCTTAGTGGCTTGCTAGCCGAACAATACATTTTGGGGAAATTTCATTAACAGTGAACTCTAGTTGAGGGGTAAATTCAGTTCTTTTAGCTGTAGAGTCAATTACCACCACATTCCATTTAGAATTTTTCACATAATCCCATCAGCCTGAAATTGCTTGATTTCCATATGATGAAAGATTTAGGGGCATTATTATGACACATCAGCAAGCAGCAAACAGGAACCAAAGAAATAATTATTTAAAAATCAAATAATCTGTGTATATCTACACCACACAATTTGTATTCTTTTCTGAATAAAAAGAATCTCAGGGGGAACGGATGACATCTCCCCTCCAACTCCTACTACATGTAATTTTTCTAAAATATGAAATTATTGCATAAATTGTTTTTGTCATTTGCTATTTCTATTACTACTACTACCACTACTACTGTTTACTATCACCACCATCAACATCACTATAACTACCACAACTATCCAGAATGGATTTTTCAGAACCTTTAAAAAGATAAACAGTTCACCAAACTTAGAACCACTATAGAGGTCTTCCAGGATTTCCTCAGTTGAGAATGACTTTTCCTTATTGGACCCTTCATATATTACTCTGAACTTCTTAGATAATCTTTTTTAAAAAACCCTTACCTTCCATCTTAGAATTAATACTGTGTATTGGTTCCAAGACAGAAGAGTGGTAAGGGCTAGGCAATGGGGATTAAGTGACTTGCCCAAGGCCACACAAATAGGAAGTGTCTGAGGCCAGATTTGAATAATACTTCTTAACTAATTCTTAATTCTTAATAATTCTTAACTAATATTATTGGATTTTTTTAACAAACACTATTTGACTCTAAATTCTATGAAATTAGTTATCTTAACTAAATTTTATATTTCTGCAATACAGATCACAATGACTTGTATTGTAAAAATACAATTTTTAACTAAAAATTCTTCATAAATAAAATGAGAAAGTTGGGCTACATGGTCTAAAATTTTTCTTTCGTTTATAAATCTTATTATCCCAGTAATTGAATTGAAAACAACAGATAAAGGATTTTAGAATAAGTAAAAAAGTTTTCAGCACCATAGACAGGGACATGAGCTGGTCAGGCCCTTCCAAAGACTAGAGAAGATCTGTAAACTGCCACCGCTAGGCTTCATTCTATAATGCCATTGTGAAGATAGGATTAATCCTATCCTGCTTATTTTAAAATTTAATCACCAAAGGTGTAAACACCACCACTTAATTCTCAAGTGGAGGAAGGTCTGTGACCCATGTGCAAGAGTGGGTGTCGAGAATTGACTGACTGCCCCTTGGTCAGTCCTAAGCAGTGCTTTGCTGTAATTGGTACACATGAAATGAGAGGAAGGCACAAGAAATGATAAAAGAAATGGCCTGGATAAAAAGAAAGAACTTCCACTCTCTTTGGCCTGGAACTGGACCTGTAGGAGCCCTGGCTGGGACCTTAGACTTGGTGAGACTGTTCTTAAATCTCTCCCTTAGGACTACATGTGGCGAGTAAAAAAAGGCTGACTCCCTTAGCTTCCCGGGAGGTAGTAGCCTTGATTAGGAGGCTAAAACCCTTGTTAACTAACTTCTCGGCTCTCCAGCTGGGGCCTCTAGAGCCCTGCAGGAGTAAAGCCAAGACTTGAACACATAATCTAGTTCGTTAAGCCTCTTCTCATTTCTCCACTTTCACTCTCTCCTATATTTTATAAATAATTTATTTTATAAATAAATTGCTAAAATCCATCTTAGAATTGATATTTATTCAATTCTTGGCGATCACCTCTTTAAACATTCAATCCAATCAAAACCATAATTTTTACTCCTTACACCATTTTGGTCAAATCAGAGAAAAGCATTTGTCAGGATATTTAAAGAAGAAGTGATGTTATGATTGACAGTACATTAATCAGGCCAGTCAATTTCCTTCCTCAAACAGTTTGAATTTGTTTCATATTTAAAGTTAAAGCCAGATCAGCTTCCTGAACATGGGCATGATATTTCAATGAATGGTTTCCTAAGATGAATTTTCTCTAATGTTGGGTTGTTTATATTTATCTTCCCTGGTGTATTGGTCATATTGAAGGTATCTGGAGAAGAATATGTGTTTATGTGTCCACTCCCTGAAGATATTATGTCATAATATATTTGTTGCTGTTGTTATTGTTGTTACTTCTGCTGCTGCTGTTCCTGCTACAATTTTGGTATCACCTTCTTGGTGGCAAGGGCTTTGTTCTAGCAAAAACTGAGTCTGTGATAGGAAAGATTTTCAGATATAGCCATGGCTACATTTTTTTGTAGGAGGCTTTTTCTTAGACTTCTCCCTATCTATCTAAATATATGCTTACAAATGTGTGTGTGTGTGTGTATATGTGTACAGCTGAATCCTAAGGTTGGGGGAGGAATCTATCAGGATTCCTTAATAGTCCCCCTTGGGGAGCAACTAACATAATGTTAAACCCACATGGGAGTCAAATTTACACTATTAATATTCATCAGGATCTAGAAGTGTTCAGAAAAAGGAAACAGATGCATTCAAATTTAGAATACAATTAATATGTGAAATAATATAAATGATAACTTGTTTCAGACAGTATAATGTTAAACAGAGAGTCAAGGAAAACTTTGATTCAGCTCCCAGTTCATACTTTTACCAAGTGATAAGGAACAAGTTATTTGAGTTTCTGAGCCTCAGTTTCCTTAACTATCCCATTGAGACATGGAATACAATTGCAATCCCCACCTCACCATGGTTTTTCAAGGGAACTATTTCACAATTTGGTGTTATTATATAAATTTAAGTTATTTTTCACTGTAATCATGGTACCTAGAAAGGACAGCTAAATCAAACAGTATAGAGCAGGGGTCTGCAACGTATGGCTCTCAAGCCAATTAGGCTCTTACTGCAAGAGCCATAAAGTCAATTTTTTTTCAGGTGCTGTTACAGGATCACTGTACGGCTCTCAAGAAATTACATTTTTAAAAAATGTGGCGTTTATGGCTCTCACGGCCAAAAAGGTTGCCTACCCCTGGTATAGAGGGAAGGGAATCTGGAAAATGAAGGTGGTCCCTTTCATTTCAGAATCACTAAACTTACCAGATGGGTCACAATTGAGATAAGATGTCAAGGGTATCAGTTCAACAGTTCACAGGTTCCTTTTGAAAATCTATGCCAAAGTGGTGCAATATCATGAAGGACTTATAGCTCTGCATGCCTCAATCCTAACAGAACCAAAGTAAGGTAAGAAAACAATTCTTTCCATTTGCTTACAGTTCAACCATCAAGCTCCAACAAAAAGTCTATGGTTTGATAATTAATTGGTTCCCTAAGCTATAATTCAAAGGTAGAAGAGTAGAAAAAGTCATGGTTTGCAATTCCCAACAGAATCAGAGAAACTAGAAAAATGTTAGGATGAAGTGTTATTCATTCATTTATTTCAGCAGAATGTGCTGAAGTAATAATAGTACCTCCTTCAAAAATATGTTATCTCTAAAAATGTTTTAAGCACCAGCTGCTACTGGGCCTCACCTTTTACATGGGTGATCTGTTGGTCCTGAAAGGCATATTAGAAATTGCCTACATCAACTAGCACTTACCATAGTGTTCAGCACTTGATAAATTTGTTGGTTGACTGAATCTCCTCATACTTCATTTCAATTCAACATTTACTTAGTACTTACTGTAATCATATAATCAATAATTAATAGTTTAATCAATGTTTGGAGTATGATTTTCAGAACTATAATGTGTAGCTGTATAGTTTGTACTAAGAATTTAATTCCAGACAAGAGTCTGTGTATGTAACCAGATTAAGAATGTACTCCTAGGGTGATACTTGAATTATAATTTCAAGTGTGTATGATTGTAACAATTTTGTGTGTGTTGGCATGTTAATAATAAGTGTTACTATGTTAATCCTAAATATGTGATATATGTTAATCCTAAATATCATTTTATAATGAATTTATATCAAACCAATTCATGTAAGAAGTTACAGATACCAGAAGATCATCCAAAGTTCATAGAGACCAGAAAGCCCTGAGATGGCCTAAGAGACTAGAAAGAAATTACCTTAGAAACCAGAAGGAACAGGAATTGTCTTAGAGACCAGATAGGTCTGACACAATCTTGTAGGAATTGAATATTTTTCTGAAAGAAAGGGGATTGGTGACAGACTCTTAAAAACTCTAAAAGTATGTGTATTTTGCAATTCGAGGTCTCAGATTCTTGAAGTGGGGGGGAACCTTCAAGATTCTGCTCCTGTTATTTATTTGCTCAAAATAAAGCCAGGTCTTTGTCCTGAAGGGTCTCCTAATTTCTTTTTATGTACAAGGTACAATGATAGGAATCAAGTATACAAGAATAAAAATCAAACAGCCTTTAGACCTTACAAAATTTGTATTCTATTAGTGATGCAATATATGTACAAAGAAGTAAAAACAAAGCATATACAATATTATAGTTTTTCAGTTGTGTCCAGTTCTTCATGACACTATTTGGAGTTTTTTTGGTAAACATATTGGAGTAGTTTATCATTTGCTTCTCCACTTCATTTTACACATGAAGAAACTGAGGCAAATAAGATTAGGTGACTTTCCCAAAATCCCAGAGCTAGTAAGTGTCTGAGGCTAGAATTGAACTCAGGAAGATCATTCTTCCTGATTCTAGGGCCAACACTCTATCCAGTTAGCTACCTAGCTGCCCATATAAAAGTACACATAGCTTCAAAATTATGCAAAGTGATTGTAAGTGCTAAAAAATTTGAGATTAGGAAAAGACCTGTGTAAGCTGGTTGTACACAAGCTATGCTCTAAAGGAAGTAGCAATTTTAAGAGATGGATGGAAGAAGGGACTACTTTCCAAACATGGAAGTTTCCTTATACAAAGGTCTAGACAAATGAAATGGAAAGCTTTGTAAAAAGAAAAGTCAGTAGACCATTTTGATCCAAACAGACTGTGTGGAGAGGATATATGAAATAAAACTGGAAAGAGAGGTAGGACAGATAGTAGGGAGCTTTAAATGCCAGGCCAAATTGTTTGTATTTTTATTCCAGAAGAAAGACAAAATCACTAAAGATTTTCGAATGAGGACATGACATGCAGAGCATTGTGTTTTAGGAATGAACTTTATTCCTAAATATAAATGCAACTTTATGGAAGCTGTGTTGGAAAGAGTAGAGTAGAAGGAAGAATATCAATCACAAAATCATTGCAATAGTCTACACTAGAGTCTGAACAAGGATACAGAACATGTGAGTGGAAAGGAGATGTACTTCAAGAGATATTAGTTTTCAATTAATTATATATAAGATTTTAAGAAACATGGATAGTGAAAGACGATTCCATGGTTGTAAACTTGGGTGACTAAAAGCAAACAAGTGAATTCTCTCAACAAAAATGGAGTTTTAAGGAGAGATGCGTTTGGGGAGAAACAGAATGACTTCTGTTTAGAATATATGAGTATGAAGTATCTTCAAAACCTTCACATAGAGATATATAAATAGCAGCTGATGACCGGACATGTGGATTTCAGTCATCTACGTAGAGATAATTGAACTCCATGAAATCTAATTAGATCACAAACAGAATAAATGTGGAGGAAGAGAAGAGGGAGAGATCAAGTCAAAGTTTTAGGAGGCATCTAAAACTCCTGGTCCAGTGCACTTTTCATAGACTAAATGGAGATCTCACCTCCTAAGACTCCACAGACTTGGAGAAATCATGTTCTGTTTCTTTACCTTCTGATTGTGAAGTCAGGAGACATGATGTATTGAAAAGAAGACTACATTTTGCTGTCTTCATGTAGTCTTTATCTGGTGGGGGCCTTAAAAGACCCAGGGAACCTGGGTTCTGACATGTCCAAGTGAGGAAAAAGTATGCAATGGTTTCCCTTCTTGAGGTTAAAGAGGGCCATATGAGTTCAGCTACCACAATGACTAAGTTTCTTTTTTACATTGCTTTTTAATATTTATTTTTTCATTATATGGAAAAAACAATTTTAGCCTTTGGTTTGGTTAAGTTTGTTAAAGTTAATTAAGTTAAATTTTCACCTTCTCCCCTTCCCCCTCTCCCCTCTTCCACAATACGACATGCAATATGATATAGATTTTATATGTGTTATGGGGTAAAACATCTTTGCATATTAGTCATTTTGTGAAAAATAACCTGAGGAGGCAGCTAGGTAGCTCAGTGGATTGAGAGCCAGGCCTAGAGACAGAAGGTCCTAGGTTCAAATCTGGCCTCAGACACTTCCCAGCTGTGTGACCCTGGGCAAGTCACTTGACCCCCATTGCCTACCCTTACCACTCTTCTGCCTTGGAGCCAATACTCAGTATTGACTCCAAGACGGAAGATAAGGGTTTTAAAAAAATAACCTGAACAAAAGAAAAGTGAAGAAATAAAGTGAAATATATTATGTCTCAGCCTGCATTCAGATTCATCAATTCTTTCTCTGGAGGTGGATGAAGTTTTTCACTATGTGTCCTTGAGGATCTTCTTGGATCACTGTATTGCTAAGAATAACCAAGACATTCATAAATGTTCATCATATACTATTGTGTACAATTTTCTCTTTTTCTGCTCACTTCACTTATTAAAAATTAATATCCAATACCCCAAGTATTATATTTTATAAGATTTATTAATGATCACTTGAAGTAAAGGAATAAAAAGACAAAAATAAAATCCTGAGTAAAGAGGAGTTTCCCAGCCACAAGCTGGAGAAAAGAGAGAGAGAGGATGGAGTTACACACAATATTATCCATACAACTAAGGATGCAATGTGGGGATGAAGAGAAGGGGAATTCTGGGAGATGAAGTCCAAGAGTACAAAATTCTATTTACACGTTCCTTAATCATCCTACTCATCACTTCTTGTAGCACAGTAACATTCTGTTACAATCATATACCACTACTTTTACAGTCATTCATCAATTGATGGACAACTCCTCAGTTTCTAATTCTTTACCACTACAAAAAGAGGTGCTATAAATATTGTTGTACAAACAGACCCTTTCCTCCTTTTTTAAACATCTCTTTGGGATACAAACCTAGTAGTGGTATTGCTGGGTCAAAGTGGTATTTCTCATCCTCCAGAAGTTTCCTTCCTGTATTCACAGTATTAAAGCCCTTTGGGTGTGATTCCTGATTGCTTTCCAGAATGGTTGGATTTGTTCACAATTCCACCAACAATACATTAGTGTCCCAATTTTTGCACATTCCTTCCAGCATTTATCATTTTCCTTTTCTGTAACTAAGGTTCTTAAAGAAACTCTGACTGGCATGTCTAGCACATGTAAAACATCAAGGCAGTCAAAGTGGCTAGATCATACTGTGCCATAGTCTTTAAAAGCTCTTCCAGAGTATCTAACTTCTCATCTCTTAGACATCATCTTCTTAGCTGGAAACCCTTGAGTTTCATTTCTTTCCCATAGAATTCTGAACCATTTTCCTCTAGAAACACCATGGTTCCCTCCATATTCCCCCAGGCTGATTTTCTCAATGAGGAATGTCAAATTGGATCACAACCCCTGGGCCCTCAGCAAAGTCTTTGGTTGCACCCATGGCCATCCTTCATTTCTTTGTGAAATAAGCATTTATTAATCTCCTATAGGGCAGATAAGTTGTACAGTGAACAGTGTTGGGCCTAGAGTGAGGAAAAAGAGTTCAAATTTGTCTTCAGGCATTTACTAGTTGTGTAATCCTGGCCAAGTCACTTAACTCTAACTTCCTGAGTTTCTCATTTGTAAAGTGAGATAGAAAAAGAAACATCAACTCACTCCAGTATCTTTGTCAAGAGAACTGCAAATGGGGACACAATAAATCACACACAACTGTAATGACTAATCTACAAACACGTATTATTTTTAGACAATATGATAAGTAATGGGTATAACAACAAAAACAAAACAGTCCCTGCCATCAAGGAGCTTACATTCTATGAAGGAGAAACATACATACATGTTATCTGCCTTTATACTACATATATACATGCTTAATATAGACAGAATAATTTCTTTAGGAAGGGGCAACAGAAACCAAGGGATGAGGCTAGGTCTCTCTCAACTAGGAGATGACATCTTACTTGAGCCTTAGGGAAAGTTAGTTCCATGAGATGGAGATAAGAAGGAAAACCATTCTAGAGATAAGAAGCTAACCTATAAAAAGACACAGAAATGAGAAATGAAAAGTCATGTACAAGAAAGAGCTATTACAATAGTTTGATTATAAAAAGTAACACAAAAAAGTATAGGAATGTGAAGACTGAAGGACTTTAAATGCTAAAGAGAGAAACTGGTATCTGTTGCTGGGCACACCAAAGGAGTTATCAGATTTTTGATCAAGGAAATGATCAGATCAGATATTGGTATTATGAATAAGAATTTGTCAGAGATTAAAAGTGGAATCAAGGAAATCATCTAGGACATAATTGTAATAGACTAGGCAAGAGGTGGTAAAGGATTAAGTTAGTGTAGTAACTATATGTTGAAAGAAGGAAATAAATATAAGACTCTGAGAGCATAATCAATAAGAATTAACAATGGAGTATATATGATGGGGTAGCATATTAGAGAACTCTTTCTAGAATGGTCAGTCTCTCCTTTATTTCTGGAATACACTTGCCTCAGGATCACTAATTTCCTTCAAAGCTTCCATGTGAGATTGTTAGGATGCTCTATTCTTATTAAAATTATTTTGTCTAGACTTGAAAGGATAGAAGAGCTCATCCTCAAGAAGTTTCCTCTCTGTTATTCAGCACATTTCTTTCTCTCACATTATAACCTCACTATAACTTGTCTCCTGCCTTGTACTAAACTATGGCATCAATCCACTGCCCCAGAGCAGGTATCATTGTGAGTTTATAGGCCACTCTCATAAGCCCATTCCCAAATCCTGGCAGTTGCTTAGCCATACTCAATATAATTAGTTCTTTTAATCTTTCCTCACAAAGCAATCCCTCCAGCCCTGTAATCATGCTATTTGCTCTTCCCTGGACTCCCTCCAATTTGTCTACCTCTTGCTGGTAATGAAATGAGCAGATCAGAATGTGATCTTCCAGGTGCAGTCTCCAAAGGACTATACTGTGATATTCTACTTTCTTCCTACTTCTTAATGTCTTTGCTTCTCTGGCCTTTCTGGGCAATTGGTTGGGAAATGAGAATCTTGAAATTATTGGCTCTCTTACCATTTTGGATGGCATGCCTTGTTCCTGCATAGAATTTCAGAGGTAAGAAAGATCCAAGACATAGAGAGACTACATGGTATAATAGATAGGGTCTGGCCATGGTGTAAAGACAAATTGGATCCAAATTTTTCCCAAGACATGGACAATTTTTGTGACTCTGGGCAAGTTATTTAACCTCTCTGTCTCTCAATTTCCTCATCTGTAAAATGAAGGAGTTGTGTTTGGATGGTCTCTAAGGTTATTTCCACCTCTACATTTTTGATCCTTTGAAATCATTTACTTCAACTTCCTGAAACCTGGGGAAGTAAAATGACTTGCCTTCCTTAACATCATCCAGATTTATAACCTCAGTGTCCTAGACTCCTTACTCTCATTAATCCCATATATCCAGTCATTTGTTAAATTTTGTCTCATTTCTTTCTATATAGAGACTCTCATGTTTATCCTTTTCTTTACCTTCACAACCCTAGTTGAAGCTTTTATCACATCTCAAGATCATCAATCATCAAGTATCAACACTAACCTTGTCACTGACCTCTCTTGCTTCAATCCAATCTATCTTCCACACAATTGTCAAAATGGATTCCTGAAGTGAAAACCTGAAGTCATTCCCTAACTCAATAACCTCCAGTGGCTCCCTATGACATCTCAGATAAAAAATATATTCTTCATTTGGAATTAAAGTTCTTTACAAACTGGCCTCAACATACCTTTACAGCCCTAATCCACCCTTTTCCCCCTCACATAATCTACAGTTCAGTCAGACAGACCTCCTTAATGTTTCTCATACTCAACATTCTATCTCCCTCTGCTATGTCTTTGCAATGGCTTATTTCTCTCTCCACATCAATCCAGATTATCCAGAATAACACATTTTACTCACCTTTGCCTCTTAGAACTACTACCAAAAGAATGGTTTCCTGCTTCCCTGTATGCTAGCTAGTACCTTAACACAAAAGGCCACGTTGTATTTGTTTTGTATATTTCCATATATGTACATGCCTTCCCTCTTCCCTCCAATTCATTTTAATTTCCTTGATAGAGACTATTTTGTTTTTGTCTTTTTTTATCCCCAGTGCCAGGCACAGAGTAGGCACTTACTTAAATCATACTGATTGGTTCACCAATATTATAAGACTAATTGCTGCTAGATTTAGGACCAGAATCCAGGTCTATCCCATGATAATATATAATGTAATATAAACTTGATTTATATGTATATATATATATTATATAAGCTAAATATTGATTGAAGTGGTAAATATGTCTTCATATAGGAAACTATTAGCACATATGTTCCTTAGTACCATATTTACATTTCTAGCATGAACTGTAACAGACCTTAGGCTCCTTCCCCAACATCACCCAAAACCAACAGCCCCCAATCCCCAGCACTTGACAAAAACAAGAGACAAAGCCCCAGCAACACCTGCCTGACAGGACACCAAAACTCCATTCTCTCACCCTTTACTACCTGCATGGCTGAACACCATTCCTGGGAACTAGCCCCTCCACCTCAAGAGACCAAGACTCCCCACCCTCTCAGAGTCATCCAATGAACTTAACCCAAGTAGATCACAAGACAGCCAATAGAGGCAATCCAGGTTACCTGACAAACACCCTATAAGAAATTGCACCCTTCTCCACTAAGGTGGAGATTTGGCAGCCATCTTTACTGGTGTCAGTCTCCCCCCATGCTGCTCCTTTCCCCCATTCTACTTCTCCCACTCATAGGGGTCTCCATGGCCACATCTCCTGGCATCAGACCTCATCCTCATCTGCCTCTTCCCTCCATTCCCCCCTTCCTTTCTTCCAATAATGCTTTGCTATACCACCTCACTCTGATCTCATTTGTCTCATGGTCTGACCCCCATCAGTCAGACTGACAAACCACAGTTTATTAGTATTAGTATATTAATTTAAATGAAGTGTTCTTATGCTATTTTCACAAAGATATGTGAATTTAGTGCTCAGTTGTTTTAGAAGAAATCCTAGACTTCATTAATATTTTCAGAGAGGGACCCCAGACAAGGAATAGAGTCTTCCTTTACCTAATAAATTATTTTTCCAAAAACAGAACTGGCAAACAAGGTCCTACTGAATCAACTTATAGTCTATTTATTTTGAATCACAGGTTTAGAGTGGAAGAAACTTTAGAGAAGCAATTAAGTTTTAGTGCCCCTACTTTACTGATAAGAAACCAAGCTCAAATAGTTCATTGACTTGTCACTAAAGTTATATAGTCAATAAGTAGTTGAAGCAGGGTTTGAACTCAGGTTTTCCTGAGTCCTTTGTTCTCCTTTATGACACATAGCATATGCCCAAACTCTTCATTTTACTATAACATCTATGAAGGGCTTATGCTTTTTAAAACCTCAAAAGAAGGGTTATTTTTGAGCCAAAGTGGGCTACTCACTATATCCTAAACACACCTAAGACCAAATGTTTTTGAGCTTCACTAATACAATTTTCAATCCCTAAAATGCTTTCCATTCTTCTGTCTTTGAATATTGGTATATTCAAGATCCAACTCACAGGCTAACTATGCCATGCATCTTTTTTTTAGATTTTCCCCAAGCCAGAAATTATCTCAAAGAAATTTGATAACACTTTGTTGGTACTTTGCATCATAAATGTACCATGTTCTTGTTCTTGTTGTTATTCAGTTGTTTCAATTGTGTTGTGACCCCATTTGGGCTTTTCCTGGCAAAGATACTGGAGTGGTTTACCATTTCCTTCTCCAGCTCATTTTACAGATGAAGAAACTGAGGCAAACAAGATTAAGTGACTTGTCCAGGATCACCCAGCTGAGGCTAGATTTGAATTCAGGAATATGAGTCTTCTGACTTCCCAGTGCCCTATCCACTGCAGCACCTAGCTACTATACCTTGTTTTATTTTCATATTATACTGGTGATGGAATTGATGGTTTTATTAATGTTAGTTTGTAAGAACAAAATTCATTTTAGTGATCTTTTTTTCTCTCCTAGTCCCTCACACATAGTAGGTACTTAATAAGTATTTCTCAAGTATATCTTTCATCCTAAATATTTAAATATCAGCCTTTTAAGAATGACTTACAAACAAGTTCAGACTGGGTTAAGATCTAATGACATGCATGAATTTGACTTAAACCTAGTCTGAGTTATTTCTCCATTATCTTGGCAAACATTTAGTCTTGACAGAATATCTTTAAACATTACAGTTTATTGATTACCTCCAATATCCCCACAACCTCTTGGTGCACAAAGTGGGCTAAAATCTCTATTTAACACTCTTTCTCATCAAGGTATGTTGGTGCTATAAAAATTTAGTACAAAGTGCCTCTGGGTTTGAGGAAGTTTTTATTTTTCCCAGAGGCTAACCAAAAGAGAAGCAATAAAGTCGTTCTTTTCTGGCAGTATGTAGGTGGGCAAGCAGGGAACCCAGAATAAGCTTCATGTATATACTTCAATGAGGACTATCCTCAATGGGTATGTGGAGATTTCTAGTCTGATAAATATGCAATATACAAGCAGAACTATTTTCCCCCAGTAACAAGAGAATTACTTTCCCTCAAGACTCCAAATCAGCATAATGGAAAGACAAAATGGATTTGGATTCATAGCACTTAGATTCAAATACACTTACTTACACAAAAGCGCTTACTACCTTTGTGATCGTGGATGAATGACAATTTCTCTGGATCTCAGTTTCTTCATTTGAAAAAATGGGGGAATTAGAATAGATGATTTCTCTTTAGCTCTAAATCCAAATCTATGATGCTGTGATCCAGTCTAGCTCAGATTGCTCAGAAAGCATCTTAGTATGCTAAAAAAGAGAGCAAGATTGTGTAGGAATCAGACTGGATTTAAGCATTTGTTTTGCCAGTGTATTTGGAAACTTGGGCAAAACCTTTCCATTCCCTAAATATCAATTTCTTCATCTGTGAAACTGATATCCAAATCTCTTTAGTTCCATGCAACAGAAGACTTGCTAAGTACAAAGCAGATGTCTAGATATTAGGGTTAAATACAGACCTACCCTCAGAAGGGTTTACTATATTGCAAAGGGGAAAGTAAAATTTTAGATCCTTTCCTTCTGTCTTAGCATTGATACTAAGTGTCTGTTCCAAGTCAGAAGAGCTACCTAGCTGCCTCTCAACCAACATTAAGTGCCTACCATGTACCAAGTACTGTTCTATGTGCTAGATATAAATGAACAACTGTGCTATGAAGAAGAGAAAGTCCAAAGTGCTATGAGAAACTTAAGAAGTAAAAAAAAAGCTGTCATTGATATAAACAGCATGTTCAAGGAAGGTACTTTGCATACATGATCTTATTGAGAGGGGAAAGACTATTTTCAATATGAGGTAAGAGGATTCAGGAAAAGTGGGAAGGAGGAAGTGGTATCTAAATTAGGACTTATAGGAAGAAAGAAATTGTGACAAAGGACAAATAGATATATAACTGGGGGAGGAAAGAAGTAAGATTTTGCATGTATGAAGTGAACAAAGACATAGAGAACAATACTGAAAGATGTCAGAATTTAGATCAATGTAATGACTCACTTTATATCCAGAGGACTAATAAAAAAGTTTTAATATAATTTCCCTCCCAGGGGTAGCTAGATGACTCAGGGGCTAGAGAGCCAGACCTGGAGACTGGAGGTCCTGGGTTCAATTCTTGCCTCAGACATTTCCTAGCTTTCTCCTAGACCCAGGGCAAGTCACTTAACTCCAGTTGCCTAGCCCTCACTGCTCTTCTGCCTTAGAACTAATACTTAGTATTTTAAGACAAGAGGTAAGGGTATATATGTGTGGGTACATATGTATACATACATGAGCACATATGTGTATATAAATATATGTATAAATATATAAATATATGTATATATTTCATACCAATTCAAATTTATAAATGAGGAAAAGTCAGAAAAGCCAGATCTGATTTAGGTCATATAGGTAATAAAGATTTAAACCAACATGTTTTTGGCTTCAAATCCAATAGACTTTCCATAATGCTGCATTGCTTAGGATTCAGAATGAGACACATGCTGCCAGATAATAGTTATAATAACACACATTTATATAGCACATACTTTGTACCAGACACTATGCTAAGTGATTTATAAATATCTCATTTAATCCTCACAATCTTAGGTGGTAGATACTATGATTATCCCCATTTTATAGATAAAAAACCTGAAACAAATAAAGATTAAGTGACCTACCTAGAGTAATACAGGTACTTAGTGTCTGAGGTAGGACTTAAATTCAAATCTTTCTGCCTTCAGGCCATAATAAACCTGGTCAATGAGCAGTCCTTACCCTATAATTTCGTTCAATGTATAATTTTGATTTCTTCAATCATACTTTTTATTACAAGAGAATGGAGGAAATAACCATGACATTTTAAAAATATCAGTAATACATTTTAAAGGGGAAAAGCTTGAGGGCAAAGAAGAAAATCAACCAGAGAGATAAGAAAGTACAGGGTGGTTTGAAGAGATTCCATATCTGTAGCATATTGTGTGTAGTGTAAAGAAAATAAGCCTAGAAAGGTTAATGGTCACCAAATGAGAGAGGGCTTAAATGCAAAACAAATGAGTTAGTACTTTAACATTAGTAGTGGGGAGCCATGGAAGGTAAATTAGTGACAAATAGCAAAAATGTATCCCACAAATGTGGAATTCCATGAAAACCAAACCAAAAAGAGAAAGATAAATTGGAGGAAGGGGAGGATAAAAGCTAAGATACAAATTACTTTAATTCATCAGTATGATATTTCTACTAGGGATTCCCTGTAGTCCCTGGAGCCCCTAATCTCAATGCCACTCATATGACTCTAAAGGCTACTTTATAGTAGGAGTCACCATTTTCCTTTATGTTAATCTATAATTTTCTGTTCCTCTGTCAATTATTTTGGATCACTATGGGTTTTTTCCCTTATTTTTAAAAACAAATTTATTGTTTATTTATTTTTAACATTTAAAAAAAATTGAGTTCCAAATTGTTTCCCTGAGAAGGCAAGCAATATGCTATGAATTATACATGTGAAATGTTGCAAAATATTTTTTAAAAGCAACAAGAAACATTAAGAAAGTGAGAAAAATGAGGCTTCAATTTATACTCAGAATTCATCAGTTTTCCCTCTAGAGATAAATAGTATTTATTTTAATCATTAGTCCTTTGGAATTGTCTTGGTTCATTGTATTGAACTGAGTAGCCAAGTCTTTCAAAGTTTATTATTATAGCATTGATTGCTATTACTAGGCACAATAATCTCAGTTCTTCTCAAACTACCTTATATCAGTTAATAAAGGTCTTGCCATATTTCTGAAACCATACCCATTTATCATTTCCCATAGTTCAATAGAACTTCATCACAACTACCCAACTTATTCAACTATTCCCCAATTGCTGAGCATTCCTTCCATTTCTAGTTCTTTGCCACCACAAAAAGAGTTTCTATAAATATTTTTACACAAAAAAAGGTCTTTTTTCTCTTTTCTTTGACCTCTTTTGGAGTTACAAATATAATTTTTTTCAATGTGGTAAGAATATAAACAGTTTGACCCTATTGGGTGCCCTAATTTTTTTTTCTCTTCTCATTTACCTCTTTATGTTTGTCTTGAATTTTGCATTTGGACAATTTGTTTTGTTTGTCTGATCTTTTCTTCAGGAATGCTTGGCAAACTATTTTATTAAATGACGATATTTTCCCCTGAAAGAATGTAATCAGTTTTCAGGGGTAGGTGATTCTTGGTTTTAAACCCAGTTCTCTTGCTTTGTGGAATATCATATTTCCAGCCTTCTGATCCTTCAACGTGGAAACTGCCATATCCTGTGTTATCCAGACTGGAGCTCCCTGATATTTGAATTGTTTCTTTCTGACAGCTTGCAGTATTTTCTCCATGTCCTGAGAGTTCTTGAACTTGGGTATAACATTTCTAGGAGTTGTCATTTGGGGATATATTGCAGGAGGTGATCTGCAGAGTCTTTTAATTTCTATTTTACTCTCTTATTCAAGAATATCATGGCAGTTTCCATTGATAACTTCTTAGTAATATGATGTCTTGTTGTTGGTTTTTTAATCATGTCTTTCAGGCAGTCTAATAATTCTTAAATTGTCTCCTGTATCTGTTTTCCATGTCATTTGTTTTTTCAGTGAGATAGTTCATTTTTTCTTCTATTTTTTCATTCTTTGGATTTTGTTTTATTGTTTCTTGATGTCTCATGAAATAATTAGCTTCTATTTGCCCAATTCTAATTTTTTAAAGAATGTATATCTTCCATGACCTTTTTTTTTAATCCCTTACCTTCCATCTTGGAGTCGATACTGTGTATTGGCTCCAAGGCAGGGGACTGGTAAGGGCTAGGCAATGGGGGTTAAGTGACATGCCCAGGGCCACACAGTTGGGAAGTGTCTGAGGCCAGATTTGAACCTATAACCTCCCACCTCTAGGCCTGGCTCTCAATCCACTGAGCTACCCAGCTGCCCCCTCATCATGTTTTCTTAATAGTTTTCCCTCTTTGAACTAGTTCCCATGAGAATAAAATTAAAGTGCTGCCTGAAACCACTCCCCCTCCATTTTCTCTTCCACTGGAAAAGCTCTTCCTTGCATACATTTTTATATGAGAAAATTTTTTACCATTCTATCTCTCCTTTCCCTCTTCTCCCAGTACTTCCCTCTTTCTCACCCATTCAGATTTTAAAGATCACTCCTGCATCATTAATTCACATCCATGCCCTCTGTCTGTGTAAATTTCTATTAACTGGCATAATGAAATATATTGTCATATATGACATAATGAAATATATAATAATGAAATAATAAAAATTCTTAGTAATTATATGTATCATCCTCCCATATAGGTATGTAAACAACCTAATTTTATTAAGATATTTATGATTACTCTTTTCTGTTTACCATTCAATGCTTCTCTTGAGTGTTATGTTTGAATGTCAAATTTTCTATTTAGCTCTGATCTTTTCATGAGGAACACTTAAAAGTCCTCTCATTAAATATCCATCTTTTTCATAAAAGATTATATTTTGTTTTTCTGGATGTATTATTCTTGGTTGTAATCATAGGTCCTCTGCCTTCCAGAATATCACATTCCAAGGCCTCTGTTCCTTAAATGTGGAAGCCACTAAACCTTATATGATCTGGACTGTGATTGCATTAAATTAAATTATCTACTTTTTGAGTCAGTTGTTTTCCCAATAAGATATTTCACATTTTCTTCTCCTGTTTTTATTCTTTTAAGTATGGTTTTATTGTTTCTTGATGTTGCATGAAGCCATTAGCTTCCACTTGCCCAATTCTAATTTCAAGAAATTATTTTTTTCAGTGAGATTTTGTACCTACTTTTCTATTTGGCCTATTCTGCTTTTTCAGTTCTTTTCTTCAGTGGGTCATTGTGCTTTATTTTGCCATTGGACAAATTCTATTTTTTAAAGTGTCACTACTTCATATTTTGATGCCTCTTTTACCAAGCTTCTAGTTCTCTCCTCATAATTTTCTTGTATCACTCTCATTTCTTTCTCCAGTTTTTCCTCTACCTCTCTTATCTCTTGCTTTGACTCTTCAATGAATTCTTGTTGGGCTTGAAGGTCCAATAAGTGTTTTTGCATGAAGTTTTATTTTCATGTTGCTGAGTTTATACCTTGGTTTTCCTTGCCACCATAGTAACTTTTTATGGTCAAATTTTTATTGTTGGTTATTTTTTCCATCTTGTTTCTTAACTTTGAAATTTATGCTTCAGTTGTGCTCTGCTTGCTCAGGGGAGGAAAAGTACTATCTCAAGCTAAAGACTCCTTAACATTGTTTTCCATGCTAATTCTGAGGGTCTGCAATGTTTTGGCATTTTGAAGGTAGTCTGATCTTGGGTGAGGTATGGTCATTGTTCTCCTGGAATATATTCTTGTCTTTATCCAGGAAGGGCCCTTGGTCTTCTTCAACCATTAAAAACTAGCACTCCTTTTTTCCTTGGAACTGTAATCAGTGCTCCCTAATTCTTAGTGATCAACCCCCAGTATTCCTCTCCCTCCTAGAACCCTGTTCCAGAACTCAGGATCAACAATAGAACTGACAATCAGTGTTAGCTATACCCAGTGCCAGCAAAGGTTCCCCTGTAATTTCTTTCTGACTTGTTGTCTGACCACTTTACTGTCTCTGAGTGGAGAGGACTAGAAGCTACTGCTAGTGGCCACTGATGCTACCACCATATGTATAGACTCTGGACTGACTTATTCCTGCCAACCTCCTAAGTTTTTGTAGTCTGGAAAAAATGTTTAAGTGACTTTATGTTGCCTCTGCCATTCTAAGATTTAATTTTGGGTGTTATTTTAAAGTTGTTTGGAGGGGAATGCTGAGAGAGTTGAGATGAATTGACTCTAATATCACCATCTTGACTCCATAGGATCAATATGTTGCTATGATTTTCCACTGTTATTAGTATACTTCTAATCATTTGATAATAGATTGATTTTCATAGTATCATAGAAAAATAGAACCTTTGAGATTATAAAATTAGAAAGAATCTAATTCAATCTCCTTACTTTTGAGATGAGGAAGCTAAGACTCAGAGAATCTATGATTTACCCAATATAATACAAAAGGAGTATTTATCTTTCCCCACCTTTTGTTGCTGCTGTTTCTATGTGTAAGACAGAGATTACAGAGACAGAAAGACAGAGAGACAAGGGTTGGTAAAATAGATTCAAAGGGAAAGACGCACTTTGTTATACACACAGACAAAAATAAATGGAGTGATTGTTGCCTACTAACAAGCAATCAGGTTTGTTCTCTGAGTCAAGTTTGCATCAAATAAGCAACTTTCTCTTGCCCTAAGAAATCTTGCCCTATGTTAAGGCATTATTTTTTTAAAATAAAAATACTGGAAATGGTTGAAAAATAAATGCATCATTAACAGGAAGAATTAAAGAGCTTGTATCTGTTAACTGACATCTGTGGTCTTGAAATTTCAGCCCAATCATAACCTCCTCAAAGTTCTTCAAGGAGCAAATCAGGAAATGGGAGGAAGTTGCAGTAGGAGACAGGACTGTCTTTGTCCCATCTAAGAAACTCAGTAACTGGGAATGTCTCATGACTTCAGAGCTGATTTTTTGAGTAGAGATGTGGTCATAGCTAGCACTCTCCTTGACCTAAGCAAAAAGAGCATGGTCAGCATACAGTGCTAGTGATAGTTTTTGACTGATGAAGTGGAAGTCCAGCTGGACCACATTTAACTCAGCAGATGTGTTCCTGAGATGTTCTCATTTGGGTGTTACTGTGACTCTAAAGTCCAGGGGCCTTATCAACCCCATCCTGATGGGGAAGGATAGAATAAAAATGGGAAACAGGGATTTGAAATCCAAAGTAAGTAGAAAGATAATCAGAGAGTACCTTTACACTCTTTAAAAAATAACAACCTTACCTTCCACCTTGGAATCAATACTATGTATTGGCTCTAAGGCAGAAGAGTAATAAGGCCTAGGCAATGGGGCGGTGAAGCAACTTGCCCAGAGTCACACAGCTAGGAAGTGACTGAAGCCAGATTTGAACCCAGGACCTCCCTGTGCCTGGCTTTATCCACTGAGCTACCCAACTGCCCCTGATCTTTTTTATTAAGTCAAATCCCTAGACAAAGATGAGCTACATCCCAGAGCACTGAAAGAAATAAAAGAGAAGACTGCTGTGCCCTTTAGTAGTTCTATGAAAATGAGGATAGTCTCACTTTATTTCCCATTTTTGTGTCTCTGGCACATAACATAATGCTTTCTACAAAGCAAGTGTTTAATGAGTGTCTGTTGATAGGTATAAATTGAATGTCTTCCTCAGAAGGTAGGTAGATTCCCTCTTCCTGAAACAATAAAAGGACTCCTTCTTCAGTATCAACAAGCTATTAAACTTAAAATTGCACTAAAATTTTTGGGATGTTCTGTGTATATTATATATATAGATATAGATATATAGATATAGATATATATAAAAGCATATATAATTATATTATGTGTAATTTAATATATGACTATATTATATACAAATATAATATATAATGTATATCACATAATATAACATATTATATGAGGTCATATACACATAC
>NC_058130.1:682305473-682385746 GCF_016433145.1 Gracilinanus agilis
CATAGTTTATCTCAGGGCCAGGAGCTATCAAATGAGACGACATCTCTATAGTACTTTGTAAACTGGAAAGTTTAAATGAATAAATGAATGAATAAACAAATGAATGAATGAATGAATGAGCAAGTAAATAAATGGTAGGTGCTATTTTCATGCTGCTGGTGACATGTACTCATGTTCTCTCCTGTCTTGATTAAACTCTTCTAACCCCTGAAGTTCTCCTAGTTGATGACTCTACCCATTTAGTTTGTGCCTCTCTACCTTCCATAGATTATCATGGGATTCATTAAATAATTAATTTGGGTGGGACCTAGTCAGAAGCTGATTATTGGCATAGAACCTAGACCTTTGCTGTTGAATCCACTAAAGACTCTTGGTTGCATAATCAGTGCCTTCAGAGTTACTAGTTAAGGTATCCAGAAATGGGGTATATCAAATCAGCCAGAAGTTTATTATCACCATCCACAATCCACTCTGCTGGGATTGGTCTAATTATGATTAACTAGTCAAACTCCAACTCCACTTTCACCTTGATCAGTCTTGTTAAATATACAAAATATATGAACCTTATATTTGGCAAATGTGGGTTTTAAGGACATCTAGCATCAATTTGTATACACATAATGAATAATAATATATAACTTATGTATATACACATTTATCTTTTACATTGCATTAAAGGATTCCATTAAAGTCTTCAGATAATCTCTCAAAGCTGAGTGGTTTTACTACCTAAGACCACCTCCAGCTGCTAATGCCTCTCTCTTTTCAGTTTTTCATATTTCCCATAGATATAATACTTAACCATTCTTATATCCTTTAAGATTTGGAAATCATATATATAATTTCATTTAATCCTTAGAACAACCCTGAGAAGTATTTAAATTTTAAATTACTAGTGATGTGACCTGGGGCAGGATTCAAACTCAGGACTCACTGACTCCAAGTCCAACATTCTAATCACTTGTGTCATGTAGCTTGTATGTTTACAAGTTTACATAATGCCTTTGCCTTTAGAAGGCATATATATATATATATATATATATATATATATCTACCTGGAGATCAAGGCTTCCCCTTTCCTTGTGTTCCTGGTGCTTAACACAATGCCTGAAAGATAGTAAGGGTTTTCTAAATGTTTGTGGATTAATTAAAACATAGTTGATAATACCTAGGAATTAGAGTTTAAGGCTTGGCTTCACCATTTATCAGTCATGTGCTCTTGAATAAAATCACTTAAACTCAGCCTTCTCATCTATGAAACAGAGATGATAATATTTTTGTAGCTGGAATGATCATGGAGATCCCTGATTTGCTATACTGAGACAAATCCCTTGAATCTTAACATGTATTTTGCTAAGAGTTGTAGAGTTATCTAGTATCTGATTGCCTTAAACATGATTCATGACAGAATGGTTGGGAAACAAGAAGATTCTCATTGAGGCATCTCCTCTTTCTTCACTCCTGTATACAATGCATGTGAGGAGAACTTAACTCTCTCCAGTACTCTTTGAAGACTCTTCTATGCTTTCTCTTCCTTAGGTCTCCAAGGGGAGGGGAGGAAAGGGATTTCTTTCTCCTCTCCCACCCTCAGGAATGATGGCAGCTTCAGGCACATGGCAGTGGGAACTCATGTATAGGTAGGTTGAAGGCTCTTATCCCTAGTTGCCTTCCTGTTTCTTTCTCCAAGTACACATCAATGACTACTAAAACTGAAACAAATGGATGTTTCTAACCTTTGGCAGCTATCTCATGGCATGACTATTGCTGAATTAAAAGATTTGAGCATTAACTAAGCAGAGGGAGCAGTTTTTCCTTAACACTGGGCTTCTCAGAGAAGGAGTTGACCACAACCAGGACCACCCTGTAGCTGAAAGGTTAAAGAAAGCATTTCTTTGGCTACCTAGAAGATCTAGATTTTAGATTTTAAGCATAAAGCTTAAAGGGACCTTTTGAGGTCATCAAGCCCAACCACATCCCCTGCAACTTTAAAAAAATGACTTATTGAGATGTTTTGTTTTTATATTATGTACAGTTACAGATTATTCTCACTTTATGAAAGATCTACTGTAAAAAAAAACACTGTTTTTGTTTCCTCTAAAAGTACACACAACAATCTGTTTCTGTGGTGTTCCACCACTCATCTCTATTTTTTTTAATTAGCAAAAATCTATTTTCTCTCTCTTCCATTCCATTGAAAAAAATAAGGAAACTGAAGCTGATAGAGGCCAAGTGACTTGCCCATGGTCACCCTAATAGCAAGTGTTGGAGGTAGGACTTGAACTCATGGCTTCCTGAGGCAAGCCTAGATTTCTATCCACTATACCATGTAGTTATCCATAGTTAGTTGCCCAAATAATGGAGGTCCATGATGAATGGAAAATATCTAGTCAGCAATTAAACAAAATCATCTTTAATTTTTCTTGTGGAGTGATAAGAGTGTAATGGGCTGTTTGAGATGTTTTATGTTTCATGAATTTGGGAATTCTTTGCTTTTAAACCCTTTACATCTTAAGCATTTTCTGTGCTGGGAGAAATTAACAGTTCTCCTATAACTGACATGCTTAAGACAGAGTGAGTACCTTTTCTAGACATTAGTCATATATTACCTTTGTTTTAGAAATTTGCCAGTAGACTTTCCCTGGAGTCAATGAATAGAGAGAGAAGACCCTGACTGTCTTTAGGAGTCTCCTCCCTGTTGAACTAGGTCCCTGGGACCATGGGGTAACCCAAGGTCATCACTAAAGCTAGAAATGGCCAATTCTCCAAATGACAAATTGCTGACCTATACTCAGGAAAGGAAACAGAAAGGAAGAAAAAAGGAAGCCAAGCATTCGAGATAGAGTCTTATCCCCACCTAGGTGAGCATATGCTATTGCTGCCATATGTTAATATGGCAATCTGCCATTTTTACTGAGGAGAGGGCAGATGGGGGTGTGACAAGAAAGGTAGAGAAAGCTCTCGCAAAGATTCCTCAAAGGAAAAAAAGGTTACATTGGATCTTACACACCTCAGCTTCTCTTATAAATTGGGGAGCAGGGGGGGGATGAGAGATTGGACCTCCATTATTTGGGCAACTAACTATGGACAACTACAATAAAGTCTCTCTACAACTGACTCTCCATCACCAATCAGCTGATAGGTGATGTAAAATGGATAAAGTTCTGGTTATGAAGACAGGAAGACCTGAGTTAAAATCCAGTCTCAGACACTTACTAATTGTGTGACCCTGGACAAGTCCCTTAACCTCTGTTTAACTCAGTTTCCTTAACTGTAAAATAAGGATAATAGTATCTACCTCTCAGGATTTTCATATCAAATGAGAAAATATGTGTAAAGTTCTTAGTATAATGTCTGACATATATTAGATACTTAATAAGATTTTTTTAAACCTTATCTTCCATCTTATTATCAGTTCTAAGACAGAAGAACAGCAAGGACTAGGCAAATGGGATTAAGTGACTTTCCAGAGCCACAGAGCTTAGAAATGCCTGAGGTCATATTTGAACACAGTTCCTCCTGACTCCAAACCTGGTGTTCTATCCAAAGGGCTACCTAGATACTACTAAATAAAATTTTTTTAGAATTATTACTTTCCTTCCTAGAGTCAATATTAGTATTATTTCCAAGGCATAAGAGTAGTAAAGGGATTTTACAACAGGGATTAAGTATCTTGCCCAGAGCCACACATCTATGAAGTTTCTGAGGCCAGATTTGAACCCCAAGACCTCCACTTAACCAGCTCACCCCCTCTTACTAAATTTTCAATCCCTTTCTTCCATAATCTTCAAGATAGCCACTGAGGATCAACTAGAAGTGCACGTCCCAGGGGAAGCTAGGTTGTTCAGTGGACTGAAAGCCTAGATATAGGAGGTCCCAGGTTCAAATCTGACTTCAGTGTTGCCCTGGGAAAGCCACTTAACTCCTATTGCCAATACACAGTATTGATTCTAAGACAGAAGGCAAAGGTTTAAAAAAAAAAGTGCATGTCCTCAGTAAGGAGTCAGAACGCATGTCCAATTCCATAGAAGGTGCCCCTATCCAACAAATCAGGGATTACTCTGATACAGGGAACGAGGTGGCATAATGGATAACATGCTTGACCTGAAGTCAGAAAAGACATGAGTTCAAATTCTGCCTTGGCACTTATAAGTTTGCAACCCAAGGCAAGCCATCGAACTTGTTTGCCTCAGTTTCTCCATTTATACTATTGATAAAATAATAGCCTTTACTTTGCCTGGTTGTTTTAAAGATTTAATGAGACACTTTATGTAAAGTGCTTTGCAAACCTTAAAGGTATATATAGATATAGATAGACATAGACATAGACATAGACATAGACATAGACATAGATAGACATAGACATAGACATAGACATAGACATAGACATAGATATAGATAAACATAGACATAGACATAGACATAGACATAGACATAGATATAGATACACACTTATGCTTACACATTTAATATGTCATTTGTATGTATTATATATTGCTTAGACCAGTGATGGGCAAACTTTTTACAGAGGGGGCCAAAGGAAAGGAAATGCCCATCTGTCAATCTGTTTCTAAGGCAACTCTTTCGAATTTTCATTGTATTGTATCCTACTCATTGTATTTGTCAGATTACGAATAATGTCCCTGGTCAGGATAGAACATTTCAGGGGGCCACATCTGGCAGGAGGGCTGTAGTTTGCCTATCACAGGCTTAGATAAATATCAGATATATAAAATTTATTGATAAATATCTTATTTTTCCATATCAGTTATTTTCATCATACCTGCTATAATTACACCACTGGATTCATCAGAATGTGAGAACTACATAAGATAATAAAGAAAGAATTACATATACATGGATGTGAGGTGGGGCATAGATCCATTTATGAAGCAGAGCTATTTCCTTGTCAATAGATGGATTTCCCCAAAACTTTTCTAGGGAAAAATGTAAGTAGGAATGGCAGTTCCCCTGGAAACTCCACAGTCATATGTGAGGGTCTCCCTTTGACTGACAGAAGCCTTTCCTTTAGCTGAATCTTCTTTTACTAGTTGCTGGTCTATAAAGAGACCTTTTTAAGGTTAATTAGTGCCATCTAATTAAAGAACAATAGCTTGCATTGGTATGGTGCTTTAATGCTTCTTTTTTTTTTTTAATGTAAACCCTTACCTTCCATCTTAGAATCATTACTGTGTACTGGTTCTAAGGCAGAAGAGTGATAAGGGTAGGCAATGGGGGGTCAAGTGACTTGTCCAGGATCACACAGCCAGGAAATGTCTGAGGTCAGATTTGAACCTAGGACCTCCCATCTCTAGACCTGGCTCTCAATCCACTGAGCTACCCAGCTGCCCCCTTGCTTTAATGTTTCTAAAGCTTCAAAGGCAAAATCTCATTCGGTCTTGACAGTTTTGTGAGGTAGAAGCTATTACTACCCTCCTGTTATAGATGAGGAAAGTGAGCAAAACAGGTTAAGTAACTTGATCAGGGTCACATGGTCAGTAAGTTTCTGAGGGAAGATTATAACTTAGGTCTTCCTATCCAGCACTCTCTCAACCTCATGACCTACCTACTTCCCTAGTTTCCAATCTGGCTGAGCACTTCACTTCATCTGAAGTTTCTGCCCTAGAGGCAAAATCCATTTTCAAGGCAGGTTAACACTCCCCAGCTAGGCCTCCTAGATCTCTGAGCCAAGGACCCCCCAGTAGTCTTGGGTAAGGCCACTTCTGAGACTCGGAAAAATTTTAATCACAAAAATGCCAGCCTCACCTAATTAAGACTTAAGCTTGTCCTAGACAACAGCCTCCCCCACTGCCAGCCAATCTGCCAGGTGCAGGGGGAAATGACTTCTGGTGATGCTAGAATGGGGAGGGTGATGTGACTTATGAAATCACCACAGTAAGAGCTAATGGCCTACGAAATGAAAAAGCACCTGCCTTTGTGTGCCCAGGGCCGACATGTCACAGTGTGTGCCCACAGTCAGATTGGGTTGTTTGTTGTGTGCAAAAAGAAGCTCTCACATGCTGAGCTGAGTCAAAAGGGAGCACGCCAGAAACAACTGCCAAGTGCAAACAGTTTCCAGAGCAATCTCCTTTCCTCAGCAGCTCCTACCCTCACCAAAAGATCAACAGTCACCTCCACCAACCACCCCAAAATAGAACTTTTCTAGTTGGGTTTCTTAAACATCCTGATTCTCCATGCTCTGGTGTCCAAGCTTTTCAATCCAAAAACAAGCAATTGTTAAAGCGCTTACTAAGTGCCACTAAGGATTCAAAGGCAAAAATTAAGCAATCCCTGCCCTCTCATCAAACATTTTACTGTGATGAGATTCCCAGCTGAGGAGCAGTATAGTGAGGGGAATTTGTTGTTCAGTCATTTATGTCTGACTCTTCATGACCCCATTTGGAATTTTCTTGGCAAAGATACTGGAGTGGTTTGCCATTTCCTTCTCCAGCTCATTTTATAGATGACAAAACTGAAGGAAACGGGGATAATGGACTTGCCTAGGGTCACACAGCTAGTAAGTGTTTGTGGCCAGATTCAAACTCAGAAAGATGAATCTTCCTGACTTTGTGCACAGCACTCCAGCCACTGCTGCTTAATAAATATTTGTTGCCTTGACTTGATGAAAGGGAGGCAAAATGAGATACTTTCTAACATCTAGGACTTTCTGTCAACTTCACTTCTAATTCCAAGTCTGGGTTTCAGGAGCTCTGAGTTCTTATAAATTCACCAAATATGCTGAATATCTAGGACTTGAAGTCAAATCTGATCAGTGTGAATTGTGTTATTGAGAAGCATGTCTAGTGAGGGTCAAAAAAGCACACTTACTGACATACAAATGCACTTTCCACTCAAGGACACAAGCCTTTAAGACCTAGAAGATGGGAAGAGAGTTTGAAGGTGAAGACATGTTTTCAATTTGCTGACTTTAAGCCCCAGAATAATAGACTATTAGAACTAGAATTAGCCATAAAGATCATCTCCTCCATCCTTCTCATTTAACAAGTAAGGAACTAAGGGTCAGAAAGGGATTTGCCCAAGGAGAAGAAAGAGGCCATTAGTGTTAAGAACAGAAAAATAATCTTTTAAAAAAGGTAATTTTACCCCAAAATGCCTTGGAATGATAAAATAGATAAGAAGCTAAAGTTAAAAGGATTTAGATCTAGAAGGAATCCTAGAAATCAATTGTTCAAATCCTTTATTTTCACATGTGATCAGACTTAAGTAATTTAGCCAGTAAACACATGGCTAGAGCTATTTGAGATTCACACCTAGAAGCTCTGATTCTAAAACCAGTGATTTGTCTACTTTATCCATGTGAAAAAAATATGATTTTTACCAAACATTTAACTTATATGCTATCTTCTGAATAGAATTTAAATTTTAATCGAATCACTAAATCTTATTGTCTAATTAGACCAGGCCACAAGCATTAGTTAAGTGCTTACTCTGTGTAAGACACTAAGTTAAGCATTGGTGGTGGTGGTTGTCCTTTGTAATCAAAGAGGAACAAAATGACATCACTGATATCTTTGACTCATGCATAAATTGGATTGAAGTGAGGCAGCATTGCACCAAGTCTACAGTCTCACTCTTCCAGAGCCATCAAAGTCTGATGGGAAAACAAATCAAGACAATTGGTGATTGCTCAGCATGCAAAGGATGATCTTGTCTACTTCAATGTCTAGCCAAGCATTAAGTATTCCACAGCATTTGCTTCCATCTGTTTCATAGCTGTGGGAACAAATTATTATTTGCACTCATCCCTTCCACTGGGGGGAAGTCTTCATATGACTTGGGTAGGCACCCCTTTAACTCACTGATGGCTTGACGTCTGTCAGCATGGCCATTAGGCTTTCTGCAGCTTCTTGGAGTCACCAGCAAGACACCAAAGGAGGAAGGTAGCCATGAAAAGCATTCAGCAAGCCCTCACACCAGAGGTTCTAGTCTTTCTTGAATATCCCACACCAAGCACTGGGGAGACAGAAAAACACAGGTATTTCACAATCTAATGGGGAAGATGACAAACAAACAACTATGTACATACCAGTTATGTATGATGTAAATGGAAGTAATGTCCTTGGGGAGGATCTAGCTAAAGAAAGAACAGGGGAATGTCTCTTGTAGAAGGTAACATTTGAGCTGAGTTTTGAAGCCAGGAGGCATAAATTAGGAAGCAAAGCATGCTTAGTATGTTGATCCTGTGTGAGACAAAACTGAATGTGCTATTCTCAGGATGAGCATTCAGCTTACAAAAGCCAGTTTGGTATCTTTTGTTGATTGAGGACACCAGGACAAGCTTAGGAGGGAAACTGGTGAAAGACAGAAAGGGTAATAAGCAATTTGGTTGCTCCCCCTACTTCACCTGAACTGGGTTGGAAGAATCTACAGTCACAGGTGTTTTGGATTGAAGGTCAGGGCTCAGTACAGGGCCTGACAGGAAGGGGGGGGGGGAGAAGCCCTGTTTTGGGAACTTGTATATATTGCCTGTTTGCTGCCTAGCCAGTCAGCACTTCTTAGCCCATCACTGAAGTCCTCCTTTTCACGAAAGGAATAAACAACTGCTTCTTTTTATTCCTACCTTCTGATTCTAGGCTTTGTTTACTTGAGCAAGTAGAGCACTTGTCATCATTTTTATCTCACACAACAGCCAGTGAAAAGAGATGAAATAAGAAAATGACGTGCCATATGTGAGAAATAGTAAGCAGGCCAGTGATGCTGTATCTTAGAGTAGGAAGAAGGGAGTAAGTATAAGAAGACTGGAAAGGAAGAAGGGGTCAGATTGTGAAGGGCTTTAAAAAACAAAATGAAAATTTTATATTTTATCCTATGGGTAATAGGGAGCCATTGGAATTATTGGGAAAGGAGGGTGACATGGTATCACCTTCACTTAGGAAGTTCAAAATGGCAGCTAAGTGGAGGATGGCCTGGACAAAAGGTTCCAGCCTAATAAGATTTATTTGAATCTCAACTCTGTCATCTAAAGAGTTAGTTTTTCCTCTCAGTTTCCTGTTAGCTACAAATTCAAGAAGACTGACATTCAAGGATGTGCTGGTAAAGGTTTAAAAAGTAGCTTTCAGACAAGAGGAGGGAGGAGGACAATCTTGTCTCTATATAATACACTTTTAAATTTGATCTGTTTATTAACATTTTCTTAGCTCTAGATGATCAAAAAGCAAAAAAAATAAGCCCTGGTCTGCTGTGCTTCCCTATTTCTAATGTGTAAGTGGTCACACTGAAAATTTAACATTCACTTCTTATGAACCAGTACAAGCTAGCACCAGAACAGCTCTGATACCATCTATGACTTCTTCTAAGTAACTGAAAAAAAAGAAATCTAAATAAAAACAAAGCCAACTATAGATCCCCTGAGAACCACAAAGGAGATATGCTTCCAACTTGACATGAAACCTTTTCATACACCTATTTATCAGGTTAAGAAACAGTCTGTTTGTACTATTATTTAGCTCTATTTCTCCATCTTTTCCCATGAGGAAAATGAGAAAAAATTGTCAAAAGATTTGCTAAGATCTAGCTAAGTTATATCTGTCTACCAGTCTAATAGTGCCATCAAAGATATAAATAAAAAGTGGCTAACTTGCTCTTTACAAAACCATTCTATAAATGTAAAAATATCTGGTCCCTTCTCCATGGTATTTCAAACATCATTAATGGTCATTAAATAATTGTTTGAATGGAGGAATAGAAGGATAGATGAATAAAGAAGAATTTATTGAGCACTTACCATTTCCCAAGATCTCTGATGAGTCCTGGGCATTCAAATATATAAACCAAGATGATCCCTGCTGTTGAAGATTATCTCTCTCCAAAACCCTCCTTTCTTTTGAACTTCCCCTATAATTACCAAAGGCACCAACATCCTTCAGGTCTTCCATGTTGGAAACTTCATTATGATCCTTATCTCTTCTCTGATTTAACCCACATTTCCAGGTTATTGCCAAGGCTTCTAATTTCTTCTCTCAGATACAACTCATTCCTTCCACTCATGCAACCCCAACCTTAGTTCAGGCAATCATTACCTCTCACCTGTACTACTTTGATGGCTTCCTAACTGGAAACATAATTTTTTAATAAAATATTTTATTCCCATGACTTTCTTCCTCCTTGAAAATTAAATTTAAAAATGGAAAGCAAAGCAAAACAATGTTCTACAAATGATAAAATTTCAGGTTGTTTCTGGGTGTATTCAAGAAAAAAATAACACTTTTTTCACTTTTTAAGCAATTTCACTGAAAAGAGCTATTAAGACTTTCTATAGAGGACAGTTTTTAATTTAGAAGTATTCTAATACAATTCTCACCAATTTTTAAGTCATGAACAAGAAATGGAGTCTTTTAATGCTTTTTAAGTAAGGTCCTTCTCAGATTATTATTTCTAGCAAAAGTTTGGATCCCTTTGTACACACAGTACATAATATCTGGACCAAATAACTAGATAAGTGAGGTTTTAAACAGTGAAAACTTAGATACAGTGGGCCATATATAAGAATATACTAGACCTGAATAAAGTGGTGTGCCAGCTCAAACCAGCTCATGAGAACTATTGTAAACTTTGCAGTTTAAACATTTATACCTTTTAGCAAACAATACAAACCAGGACTTGATTCAGTATTTTGTTCATTTGTGACGGAATAATGGATAAAATGTCAATTCAGATTAAACTTAAAAGTGTGCCACATATAGGTAGGCATGTACATATATATTCCCAGAGAGACAGTTGTTAAACATTTACTAGCACATACTTTGAAAAATTAATATTGAATTATGATACTTTAGTGAAATAATTTTCCCTTTGGCCCCACAAAGTCAGGCTGAGTCTTGGTGTAAAACTCTAGAGTTCCAGTCCCCCCACATCCTCCAGGTTTTAAAACTGGGTTGGAATCTTCATTCTTTTGTTAAGAACAAAAAATTAAGGACAGAAATAACCAACTATAGTGAACCCTGACCCAGCTGAAAAATCAAGAGTAAACTGGAAAACTATGTCAAACTTATTTAAAATACAATGGTTTGGCCACTTGGCAGGATGTGCTGGCATTTTCCGAGGCTTAGCAAAGACCCTACCGTACTGTAAGGAAGTAAAGAAAGAAGAGTTGAGCCTCTTTGTCCATATCCTCTTGAAATATCCACCAACGGTGACTGACAGGTTTTATAAGAATATATAAATATGAGTTAATCAATGAGAAACCAGCAATGTTAGTTTTTCTCTCTCTTTCTTCACCTGCATTCCATCCAGAATGTCCATAGCTGATAGCCAAGGTTTTGCCCTGAGCCTGCCTGCTAAATCTGCTTTCCTACTCTTAAAGTCTATTTCCCTATTACACAGGGGAGGTCCTAAGTTCTAGCTGTCAACCCAAAGAGGACATAATTCCCTTTACAAACAAAAGACAAGATTCACTTGTGCTGTTTTCTTTTCACTTAAGAGGTAAGAGGGTTATTCTTTGTTAGGAGATGCATGTATCTGTTAATAAACAATGTTATTCCCTGACAAATGGCTTCATATGATTTATTGGTTAAAAATCTGAATACTACACACCATGCCTAAAAGGATAGGTGCTGAGTAAAGCACATCTAGCATGGTAACTCAACATTCTGGGCAAATTCATCTCCAGGTCAAATAATTTTGGGTGCAATCCAATTTTGATGCATACCGGTGTTTGACTAAATATTATCCTGTCCCCCATTGAAACAGGGACAAATAATCAGAAGTTAGAGTCAGGTAAAACTGGCTACACACTAGCAGGCTGGTAGGCTATTAATACCTTTATAGAGGGTCAACAAGGCAGCTCAGTAGATAGAGTGCTTGGCCTGAAGTCAGGAAGGCTCACTTTCTGGCCTCAAAAATTTACTAGATGTGGGACACTAGGCAAGTCACTTAACTCTTTCTGCCTCAGTTTTTTCATCTGTAAAATGAGTTGAAGAAGGAAATGGCAAACCACTCCAAGTTTCTTTGCCAGGAAAACACCAAATGGGATCATATGACTGAAATGACTGAACAATCTTTATAGAGATATGTCTCCAATGAAAATTTCATCCCAGGTCTATGTCCAATAGCTGTTCTTCCTTCACCCCACTAGAGCATCCACTCTTTGACCATCTCAGTGGGTTTCATTGTTCCTTCCTAGATGTTCTTGCACAAGACATAGCTTTCATCAAAGGCTTGCAATGTTACATCAGAGTTTGCAGATCCAGGGTGTGAGGGAAGGTAAAGGAGGTAGAGTATCAACAACAAAAAAGCCAGTCTAATCAAAGAATGTTAAGAGTTAGGGGCTTTAACAGTCCAAGTGTCAGAATATAGAATAGAAAATGTTAGTGTTGGATGGGAGCTGAGAGAATATCTAGATCCACCCCCTCAGCTAATAGTGTTATGGCAAATCCTTGATTCTAAAGTATAAATATAAGTTATTTTAATAAGAAAAGCAAAGTATTGCCCTGAATATAGGCCTCCCTTCATTTCCCCCTAAATTAAGCTTTTTTGCAGAATCTGAGTGAAGCCTCTAATTGTTCTTTTAACAAGAGAATGTCAATGAAAGTAACAGGAAAAAGATAACAGAGGTAATATGAGTAAAACCTCTTTCTTTGAGTGGAAAGAGTTTTAAAATAGCATTGTTCTTTTTATAAGATAATTTTCTATAATTATTTTTCATATAGTCATTTTTTTATTTGAAAAAAATCTTGTCTCAGAAATACAGCTTAGATTTAGGGATTCACATCACTCCTTAGGCATCTGCAAGGAGGACCCTTTAAGGGGAAAGGGTTTTGCTTTTTCACCATCGTCCTATCATCTATGGTTAATCTATAGCTATGTGACTGGTTTTAGGTGGCATAGCTTTGGGTGTCTTCTCCACTTGTAGTTCCACCAAGGATGGGCACATTCTGGGGATGGCCTGGGCACTGTCCTCACCCACACGTAACTGGATTGCTAGGCAACACTTAGCAACGAGGATCGTATATGCTGTTATTTATATTACTTATTCTATGCATCTTCTTTCCCTCCAGCCTCCAAGTTGAATAGATCAGCTCCAAACACAGCCCCGTCCCTCATGATTAGTGACAGAGAAACTCTCTCCCCCACCTGACCCTTGGCCCACCCACCTCCATTCTCCATCTCTGTCCTGTTAAACAAAGCACTTCATCAGGCCAGGGACTAGGATTGCATTTACGCTTGAGACAAAAGGTTTGTGAACTGAATTATTTAAAAAATAGCTGCTTTCTGGGAGTGGAGAGGACCAGGGCTTAAATCTGACCTGACACCTCCTAGCTGTGTGACCCTGGACAGGTCACTTAATCCTCACAGCCTGGCCCTGGCTGTTCTCCTGTGGGAGCTGATTCTAAGACAGAAGGTAAGAAATAGTTTAAAGAAGTAAAGAAAAAGAAATAGATGCTTCCTCGTTTGGAGATAATAGCTCATCAATCTACTGAACTTTTTGGCTTATAAAGAACTTTCCTCATCAGCATCCCATGAGATCGATGGTACAAGGATTGTTTCCCTCCTTTTACAGAGGAGAAAACTGTGCCTCAGAGAAATGAAATGGCTTACTCAGAGGATCCCAACTAGAAAGCATCCAAGAAGAGAAGCTAACATAGTTCTTCAAACTCTAAGGTCAGAGCTCTTTGTTCTATGCTAGAGGCTTTATTACCAATAGTGCAACCTAATAGATTGCATTTTTACAGGCGTGATGTTAGGAATAAGAAAGGAAGGCCAGCTAGGTTGCTCAGTGGATAGAGAGACAGGCCTCAAAATGGGATGTCCTGGGTTCAAATCTGATACTTACTAGCTGGGTGACCCTGGGCAAGTCACTTAACCCTAAATACCTAGCCCTTACTGCTCTTCTGTCTTAGAACTGATACTTGATATTGATTCTAAGAATGTAGAGATATAACCCAGTGGAACTACTTATCAGCTTTGGGAAGGGGGAGGAAAAAGCAGTGGGGGAAGGGGGAAAATCATGAATCATGTAACCATGGAAAAATATTCTAAATTAAAAAAGAATTTAAAAAAAGAATGTAGGAGTTTTAAAAAAAAAAAAGAAAGAAAGAAGACCCACTGTAGGCAGCCCTGTTCACATGACTTTTGAAGTTTATATTCAGTCTTGGGTGACATTTTAAGATATACATTGAAGGATATAGCAAAGGAGAGAGTAAGGGAAAGAAATAGGTAATGAGGATCTATATGAGGAAAAGTAATGAGGAAAGGTATGAGGAATAGGTAAGAGAACTAGAATTGTTTGTTTTGGCTTTGGTTTTTCTGGAGAAGAAAATACTTGGAGGGATATGTTGGTCTACTTCAAAAATTGAAAGGGTTATCATGTAAAGAAAAGTTATAAATATATTGTTTTTCCACAGGGGTTGAGACTTGGCTCAGTGTGTGGAAATTATTATATATTGGTTAAATTGGAAGGCATTCTGAATAATTACACTTATCTGAAAATAAAATGAGTTGCTATTGTAAGTTCCCCATCCATCACTGGAGATATTTTCAGGAACGATTACTTAATGGTGATCTACAAGATCAATTAAGTCAGTGTAGGAAAATTTTATCATGACTTTCAGGTAGTCCAATAATTCTTAGATTGTTTCTCCTAAATCTGCTTTCCAGGTCAGTTGTTTTTTCAATGAGATACTTCATATTTTCTTCTATTTTTAATTCTTTTTATTTCATGATATTTCTTGTTGTCTCATGCACAATATATGCTATTTATTTCAAAAATTAAAATCAAAGACTAATTTTGGTAGGTATATTCATAGGTATTACTTGAAGCAGATCATTTTATTAATCCTAATACAATTAAAAGAATATGTCTATCCATCTTAATTCAAGGTTTCCCTTCAAGTTCCATAATCAAAAATTAGTCAAATCTGATTCAAAATGTATATGCTGTTTAAAATGTTATAATTAATAATTAGAAAATAAAAAACATTTTAAAATCAAGCCTTATGAGGAAAAATGGAATTTGTCATATAAACACCATGACTTGACTCTCCAGTAGTCCAGTGGATAAGAGTTCTCACAAATCTGTATATTCTCTTCAATGAGGCTGCTGAAAATCTATGAATTCATGCCTTACCATATCAAGCCTTAACCTAATAATTGCCTAATTAATTGCTTAAAAATGAAATCATACCTTAAAATTATATGTGTGTTAAGATAGTAATTAGGCTTATTTTAAAGCTCAAGTTCTTTGAATTCTACATAAGTCCCTTTTTGACCCATTCCTCTAGATTTTATAATTTCTGTCTTGTCAAAAATAATTACCTTGTGTTGGTTCATTTTGCCTTTATTTATAAGTGTACTTTTTAAAATTTACAATATTTTTCAATGATTACATGATTCATGATTCCTCCCTGATTCCCTACCCCCTCCCAGAGATGACAAGCAATTCCATTGGGTTATACATGTATCATTGTTCAAAACCTATTTCCATGTTATTCATATTTGCAGAAGAATGATCTTTTAACATCAAAACCCTAATCATATGTGCATCTAACTAGATGATCAATCATATGTTTTTCTTCTGCATTTCTGTTCTCACAGTTCTTTCTCTGGATGTGGATAACATTCTTTCTCATAAGTTCCTCTGGATTGTCCTGGGTCATTGCATTGCTGCTAGTAGAGAAATCCATTACATTTGATTGGGCCACAGTGTATCCATCTCTGTGTACAATGTTCTCCTGGTTCTGCTCCTTTCACTCTGCATCAATTCCTGGAGGTTTTTGCCAGTTCACATGGAATTCCTCCAGTTAATTATTCCTTTCAACACAATAATATTCCATCACTAACATATACCACAATTTACTGAGCCATTCCCCAATTAATGAACATCCCCTAATTTTCTAATTTTTTGCCATCATGAAAAGTGAGGATATAAATATTGTTGTACAATTATTTTTCCATATTATCTCTTTGGGGTACAAACCTAGCAGTGGTATAGCTGGGTCAAAGGGCAGGCATTCTTTTAAAGCCCTTTGCTCATAGTTCCAAATTGCCCCCTAGAATTGTTGGACCAATTCACAACTCCATCAGCAGTGTATTTTAGTGTCCCAATTTTGCCACATCCCCTCCAACATTTATCACTTTCCTTTGCTGCCATATTGGTCAGTGTTCTAGGTATAAGGCAATACCCCAAAGTTGTTTTAATTTGTATTTCTCTAATCAGGAGAGATTTATAACACTTTTTCATGTGCTTATTGATAGTTTTTTATTTCATCATGTGAAAACTGCCTATCCATGTCCCTTGACCATTTATCAATTGGGAAATGGCTTGATTTTTTTGTAAATATGACTTAGTTCCTTATATATGTGGGATATTAAACCTTTGTCAGAGAGTTTTGTTATAAAAATGTTTTTCCAGTTTGTTGCTTTCCTTCTAATTTTGGTTGCATTTGGTTTTGTTTGTACAAAATCTTTTTAATTTGATATAATCAAAGTCATTCATTTTACATTTTGCAATGTTTTCTATTTCTTGCTTGGTCTTAAATTCCTTCCTTTACCACTTATCTAACAGGTATACTATTCTATTTTCACTTAGTTTATTTGTGATTTCACTCTTTACATTTGTCATTTACCCATTTTGAATTTATCTTGGTATAGGGTGTAAGATGTTTATCTGAACCTAATTTTTCCCATACTGTTTTCCCATCATCCCAGCAGTTTTTTCTCAAATAGTGAGTTCTTATCCAAAAGCTGGGATCTTTGGGTTTATCAAACCCTAGCTTACTGAAGTCACTAATCCCTAATCTATTCCATTGATCTACCCTTCTGTCTCTCAGCCAGTACCATACTGTTTGGAAGCCATTAGCTTTTATTTGCCAAATTTTAATTTTTAAATAATGATTTTCTTCTCTGAGCTTTTAAACCTCCTTTTCCATTTTTTTCAGTTCCACTTTTTAGGTAACTCTTTTCTTCATTGCATTTTTGTCTCTCTTTATTGGTTTGGTCAATTCTACTTTATAAAGCACTCTTTTCTTCATTGGAATCTTGTGTCTATTTTTTCCATTTAGCCAATTCTATTTTTAAGCTATTTTCTTTTTGCATTACTTGCATTTCTTTTTCCCATTTTTCTTCTGCCTCTCATTGGTTCTTTAAATTATTTTTTGAGTTCTTCCAGGATCTAAGACCAATTTGCATTTTTCTTTGAAGTTTTGCATGTTGCTGTTTTGATTTCACTGTCTCCCACTGAGTCTGTGCCATGTTCTTTGTCTCCAAATTTTTCTATGATTAGGTGCTTTTTTTGCTGTTCGCTCTTTTACCCAGTCTTTTTTTTTTTTTACTTTTAGCTTAAAGGTGAATTCTGTTTTCAAGTTAGAGAATATACTCGCTTAAATTTCAGTTTTTCCTTGCTGCTACTTTCAGTTCTAATTCTGGATTTCTGCAATTTTCAGTTCTTCTGAGGTGGCATGATGGCCTGAGGGCTCTGGATGCCACCTCCCACTGCTGATTCAATCTCCTCTAGAAACTACTGATGACCTGCAGAGCTCAGAAGACTATGAGCTATTTTGTCCTGGGGTTTGGGGCTTCACTGCAAACTTGAACAGGCCAAATGGCATGGATTTCGGTCCTCACTATAAACTTCTTGCAGGACTTGGGACTTCCAGGGGCAGGCATGGTACTCTACTGTTGACTTGGGCAAGAACCCAGGATCTCGAAGTTTTCATTGTCCCCAGGTTCAGAACCTGGCACGATATGTGGGAGGTGGCAACTTGCACTCCTCAGCACACAGTTTTAATTCTGGTTCCTCTATTCATCCCATGAAACAGACATGTTCTGCCTACCTTTCAAGTTGCTTTCTGTAAGAAAGCTTCACTTTCTTCACTTCATTCCATCACCTTCTTTGTTTTGTGACTCCAGTATTTGTTTTGAGGTGCTATTTCAACTTTGGTTTAAAATGATTCTCAGAGAAGTCCCAGCTTTCTGTGCTGCAACTCTGATGTCTTGGCTCTGCCCCTCCATTGGAGGAAAATTTAGGAAGAAGAAGCACCTTTTGACACTCCTTGACTCACAATGTTTAGGAAATCATAATACAAATAGGATGGTTGAATAGAAAGAATTTGGACTGAAACTCAGAAGACATAGATTTGACTCCCACCTAAAAAAACCTAGTTCAGCAAAGCATTTATTAAGCTACAATGTCCCACACTCTTTGCTAGGCAATAGGATTACAAAATCCTTATCCTTAAGGAGCTTACCATCTACCAGAATAAACTGCATATGCATAGAAAATTTAATTTACTAAGTTATATATACAAAGTAATTTCTGGATGATGGTTGTACTAGTTGGTGGGGGCAGGGGAAGGTCACTTATAGGAAGTGACTCTGAATCTGAATTTTGAAGAATAATTAGGATTCTGAGAGATGAGGTGACCTTTATTGGATGACTTCTCACTTGAAAACAGCTGTATCAGTATTGTATCATCCTTTTTTTTAACCCTTTCTTTCTATCTTTGAATTAATACTGTATATTGGTTCCAAGGAAGAAGAGTAGTAAAGGCTAGACAATTAGGGTTAAGTGACATGCCCAGGATCATACAGCTAGGAAGTGCCTAAGGAGAGATTTGAACCTGTCACTTCCCATCTTTAGTCCTAGCTCTCTATCCACTTAGCAATCTAACTACCCTGTACCGTATCATACTTTGAAGCACAAGCAGTTTTTTTCTCTTCATAATATTGAGTTTTCTCCTCCTTAGGAAGAGTTCTAGATCTATTTTTAAGCATTAATTGTATAGCTCATTTTTCCCCATCCCTTTCCTCTCTGTTTAACACTGTTCCACTCTACAACATACTGCCAATGGTCAAGTTTCCCATCTTCTGCATAAAATTTCCTTTTTTTCTTTTTGAAGCCCTTTTTCTGTTTCTTTAGGACATTTGTATTCTACTATACAACCCAGAGAGTGGAGAGTTATTTCTAGAATCCTTTCACCTTCTTCAGGAGGGAGATCAGCCTATACTTGGAACATAGATAGTAATCATTCAAGTGGGACAGAAAGAGAAAAACTGGAAACTCAATTCAAGGCAATTCAGCAAGCATAGATAAAAACCTACTATATACCCAGGCACTGTGCTAAGTGAAGGAGATACAAAGAAAGGCAAAAGTAGAACTAATAAAGAAGTAGAAAGAACCCTAAATTTGGGACTAGAGGATTTGGATTCAAATGCTTCCTCTGTCATATACTTGGAAAAACCACTTGATTGTTCAAGTTCTCCATTTCCTCAGCTGTAAAATAAAAGAATTAGCCTAGATGGTCTCTAAGGCACCTTTCAGAACCAAATCATTAAGTCTATATTCCTATTTTATAGATAAAAAAAACTGGCACTAGAATCAATCATTTAGCATTATTTAAGTGCCTACTGTGTGCAAAAAAGCATTGTGCTAAGTGCTAGGGATACAAAAAAATGGGCAAAAAGTCATCCTTTTTTCTCAAGGAGTTCACAGTCTACTGGTGGAGGCAAAATGCAAACAATGACTATAAATAATCAACAGAAAAATTGCTACATTAAGAAAGATCAGAAAAGAACTTCCTGTGGAAAGTGATATTTTAGCTGTAATTTAAAGGAACCTGGGAAAGACAGAAAACAGAAATGAAGAGGGAAAGAATCCCAGGCCTCAGGATAACCAGTGAAAATGTCCTGAGTCAGGAGATGAATTGACTTGTGCAAGGAACAAGAAGATGGCCAATGTTCCTGGACCATAGAGTATATGTCAGGAAACAAAGTATATAGGGAGGAAAGAGCCAATTTATGAAGTGTTAGAATGACAGACGGAGGAATTTATATTTGATCTTTGATATGATCTGAATCCATTGGAATTTATTGACTTGGGTTAGGCTTTGAATTTAGGAAGATGAGTTTGACAGTTGAGTGGAGGATTTACTGAAACAGGAAAGACATGCTTAAGGGAGACCAACCAGCAGACTGTTGCTGTAGTCCAGGGGTAAAGGGTAAAAGTCTTACATTATTAGGGTGGTAGAAGCATCAGAGGAAAGAAGGGTGTATATGTGAGAGATTTTGTGAAGATAGAATCTACAGGACTTGGCAAAAGATTAAATATTGTGGGAGGTAGAGAGGGAGTGAAGAGTCAATAAATTGCCTGTTTCCCAGTTATCTTCTATCAGTTAGAACTAGAATCGTGATACTTTGTCCTCGTAAATCCCTTGACTGCTAATATGAATTCTCAGCCTATTATACAAGAGACATGAGAGCTGAAGTGAGATCTCAGAAAGACAGACATTAGGTCCCTGCCAGTGCATAAAACCTGGGCTCAAAGAGAAAAAGCTCCTGCCCTGATGTGCTTTAGGTGGGTTTTTATATGTGCCAGCTGGGCATGTGACCAGGATCCTGACTCCAAGACTCCCAGAGCTGCTTAAAATGTGGCATTTAATAATATGCTGGCAGAAATGAGCTACATATCCCTTAAATGTTGTATTATTTTTTCTGAAGTGGAGATTAGTGTTTTCAGCTCTCTTTTGAAAAGATTAAAGAGCCAAGCTGGCATTTCTTCCTCAGCCTCTCACCACTAACTTGAACTCAACTCGCTGGAAGCAAAACTCCTTAGCTTCCCTCCTGAGCCTTCTGTTTTTTCCAGTCGCCTGTCCTTGTCACCACTAAGATGATCTCAATGTCTTAGTCTTGCAATCTGAGGATCACCATGGACTCTCTGTCTTTCTTCCCCCAATATCCTAGCTGTCAGTAAATCCACTGCATCTTTCCTCCACTGGTTATTAATCCCTTATGCCTGGTGCTTTCCAACCCCTTTCCCCACCCCTTCCTAATTCCTGCTTAGAATAGCTTTTTTCTTAGCTCCATTAGTCTTATAGTCCTTTGCACATCTTCCCCTGCCTTGATCCCTGTTTGGTTTCAAATGTCTTAACTTAGGATATTTGCTTTTCTGGATGTTATTAAAACAGTGTTTCTCACTAATAACTATGTTAGTTACTTGATTTTTTTAAACCCTTACCTTCTGTTTCAGAATCAGTACTGTGTATTGGCTCCAAGGCAGAAGAGTGGTAAGGGCTAAGCAATGGGGATGAAGTGACTTTCCCAAGGTCACACAGCTAGGAAGTGTCTGTGGCTAGATTGGAACCCAGGACCTCTTGTCTCTAGGCCTGGCTCTCAATCCACTAAGCCACCCAGCTGCCCCCCAAGTTACTTGATTTTTAAAATGAAAATGATTGATATTATATAGTATTAACAAATTATTTCATTTTATTCTCCTAGAATCCCCATGAAGCAGGGGCTTGCTATTTGTATGATTATGTTTAAATATTTTAGCTTTAATAGGCTATAGTTCCTCTTCTGTAAAAGTAGGAGTTTGGACCAGATGGCCCTTGATATCCCTTATATTAATAAATCTGTGATCCTAAAATGCTTCAGCAACATTCATTGGCCTGGAATTCAGTCCTGGCTTGGTCAATAAAACACTCTGTGACCTTGAGCAAGTCAACTTTGCCTTCCCTTTCCATGCCTCATCTTTAAAATTCATCCACATAATAGATGTGTATTAATGACCTGCCTTGAGCAAGAGTTTTGACTATATGATTACTAAGGACTTTTCCATTCTAATGCTCTATGGTTCGATTCAAAAAACAATCACCAGGGGCAGCTAGGTAGACCTAACATCAAGAGGACCTGGGTTCAAATTTGACTTTAGACACTTCCTAGCTGGGTGAACCTGGGCGAGTAACTTATCCTAATTCCCTGGTCCTTACTATTCTTCCACCTCAGAAACGATACTTCAGAATACTAAGATATCTAGGTAATAAGTATCAATTTGTATATGTACTTGTATATGTACTGTTAGGGGGTGAAGGAATGAAAGTAGGAGGATTGGAGGAAAGGAAGAATGGATGGGAGAAAGGAGAGAGGAAGGTAGAGGAAGGGAAAGGAAGGTAGAGGTCCCCAGCTTCATCAGGGGGAAATTGAGCAGAGCCCTTTGGGACTCAAACAAAAGATCAGAGAGCAACTTTAGGGTTTAGAATAGCTAGGTTTTACTTAAATTAGAAAGGGGAAGGTCTAGGAAAAACTAGGAGGTATAAAGAAAGGGGAAAAGGCTTTGAGAGAGAGAGATCAGGTTAGATAGCGTCAGCCAGCCTCTAGGCTCAAGAGAGCAGAGTACAGTTAAAAGGTGCCAAACTTTCTCTTTTATGCTTTCTCCAACACCTCCCACAAAGGAAGTGGGAAGTGTTGGGGGAAGTTGTAGCAGGGAGCCCTGGGAGATGTAGACTTCCAGGGCTTATAACAATTCCAAACTGCACAGTACTTATACATATATGACATGTATAAGTACATTACTTAGGTAATGAGTATTAATTTTAAGACAGAAGATGAGTTTAAAAAATCAATCACTTCATATTTATTAAGCCCTTTCTATGCAGCAAGTTCTGTGCTAAAGGCTGGGGAAAATAAAAAAATGCTGATAAGACAACAATGGCCTAATGGAGCTTTTAGTTTTGTTGCTTTGCCTAGGATTGGATGTTAAAGTTCATATTGGTATAACATTTCAGAGTTTGTAAAGGCATTTCTTATAATATCACTATTAGGTAGGTAGTGTGCATTCTATTGTCCTCCTTTAGAAATGGAGAAATGGAGGCTAAGAAAGGTGAAGAGACTTGTCCAACATCACACAATCAGCAAAGGGTGGAGCTGGGACTCAAATCCAAGGTTGTTCTTACTCCAAGTCATGTCTAGTCTAGTCTATGCTTTAATGTAGTTTTTTGTAGTTCTTGGACTTTCATTATTGTCTGATCCTATAAAGCATGTAGAAGCCAAACAATGGCCAGTTATACTCTAGATGTCAATAACAATATAAATAGCTCACATTTCCATGATGTTTCAGGGTTTATCAAGCACATAACCAGCCTGTGAACTAAGTAGTTTAATTTCATGCAAGACAATAAACTTGCCATGTGCTTATTAAACACCTACTATATGCCAGGCATTGTGCTAGACACTGGAGAGCCAAACTCAAAAACAAAGCATTTCCTGCCATCAATGAGTTTATGTTCTACCTGAAGTCATTCAGTAGTCAATAAACATTCATTAAATATCTGCTCTAGAGGCTAAACATGCTAAGTGTGAGTAAATAAGCAAATACAAAATATTTACAAAGTACTCTTGAAGAGGAAACAGGAATGACTGCTAGAATTAGAAAAGTCTGATAGGAGCTATCCAAGGTGAATCTGAGATTCAAGAAGGCAGAGGTGAAGAGGAGGAACATTCTAGGGATGGGCTAGGGAAAGAAGTAAACTTTAGAAAAAACACTAAATCAATTGTCATGTATGGGGAATAGAAAATAGTGCAAATAGTATCCTTAATTTATTGATGAGTAGATTGGGAGTTCAGGGAAGGAAGAAACTTCCTCAGGGGCACAGAGCTAATAAAACTCAGAGCAAGGACTTGAACCTGGGTCACCCAACTATCAAATATAAAGTTCCTTCCATCTCTCTGTTGAACCTAGAATATAATAAATTGTGAAGGGATTTGAATGTTGTCTGTGGGAGTTTCAATGCCATCTTTGTTTCTTCTTTATACTATGGTTCCTCCCCATCTCTCTTCCCTCATTTTCCTCACCATAGGTCAGTTTAGTTATATCTGTCCACATCTAGCATTATGTAGAGAAGTAGATAGAATGCTGGACCTAGTATTAGGAAAACTTGAGTTTAAATCTGACCTCAGACACCAACTAGTTGGATGAGCCTGGGCAAGCTACTTAACCTCAGTTTGTCTCAGTTTTCTCATCTATAAAATGGAGGTAATAATACAGCTGCCCTATCTCAGGGTTATTTTAAATATCAAATGAGATGATAATTACAAAGCACTTAAGTCAATGCCTACTGCATAGTAAATGCAATTTAAATGTTGGATATTATTCTTATTAGCTATATTCAGGTCATCTACTCTCTGTAGTCACTCCTACTTTTACAAGGAGGTTAGAATTTAAGTAAGAAACATAATGGTTTTCTATCCCAGCTTACCCTTACCTCAAGCTGGTCCTAATTTTATCAAATCATGAAGCATGGGTGGTAGCAGAAAAATGAACTAAATGAGCAGAGCCAGGAGATTGAAGCCATATAAAGGACACTAGATTTATAGGAATCAGAGCAGATGCCAATCCAAGGTAGATAATTAGAAGTGACTTCATTCCAAGAATGGTCTAGAAACTGAGTAAAAAAAAGACAGATTTGGAGACAAATAACCTTCAGAATTATATAAATCAACTTCCTCATCTTACAAATGAGGAAACTGAGGTCCAAAAAAGTTAAATTACTTTCAAGGATCCTAAATTTTCTGCACACAAAAAAAATCCCTAAAGAATAATATATGACCTATCCTATAAAAGTCTCCCCATGAACATTCAGTACATGTTACTTATGTATTCTCTGTAATTTGAGGGATAAGGATGGGCATGGGAAATATAGGGCTGAATAGCCTCAGGGGATTAGAGTAAGTAAAAAAGTGATTTTTTTCTATCTAAAGTTACACAAGACTTCGGGTCTAAGATGACAGAAGTGTAGAAGGAACTTCATGATACTTCCTACTACCAATCACAAAAAAGCATCTCAAAAGGACAAAAATCAAAATCAGACAAGGAAATGAAGCATAGCCTTGAAGATAGGCAAAGTTTGGGCATTTCCAAGCTATAAGGGGTTAAATTACACTTACCAAAGTGTGAGCTGATCACACACACACACACACACACACACACACACACACACACAGAGCACCTACCCTGCCAGAGTCAGAGCAAAGTCCAGGGCAATCTATAAATTCTTGGGAGCTTTCCAAGGGCACCACAGTCTTACTACTAAGGACGGTGCAAAGCCTTGGTGGCAAAATGTGAGACCTGCAGAACGTGGCAGGAGAGAAAGCAAAAAGACAGGATGCTCACAGAAGAAGCTGCAGAGACTAGAAAAATAGCCTTATGGCAAAAACCACTATGCTAGTGTTGCCTGACCTCCTCACTCAGACTTCTGGCTGAAAAGAGAAGATAAAACTAACACAGTAATGGACACCAACACCCAAGGACTGCAATTCACAAATACCAAAAACAGTGAGATACAACAGAGAAAGCTTCTGACATTGGATAACTTCTACAGAGAAAAGAAATAGAGTATAGAGGTGACAGCAAAGAGTGACAAACAAGCAAAAACATCCAAACTTTCTTTAAAAAATGGAAATTGGTCACAAGCTCTTGAGGAGTTCAACTTGGAATTAAAAAACCAAGTAAGAAAGATGGATGAACAATGGAAAGAAAAGTGGAAGAAAGAAATGCAAGTAATTCAAAAGGAAAATAACAATTTCAAAGACATAATCCCCCACTTGGAAAAAAAGAAACAGAAATCACATGAAATGATAAGCAAATCAAAGACCAGAACTGACCTGCTGGAAACCATGAAAAGCAAGTTAGACCAAACTGAAAAGGAAAATCAAAAGATCATAGTTGAAAACCAGTCTTTAAAGAATAGAACTGGGCAAGTAGAAGCTAATGATCTCACAAGACAGCAAGAATTAATAAAGGAAAGTGAAAAGAATGACAAAATAGAAGGAAACATGAAATATCACATTGAGAAGACAAATGATTTGAAAAACAGGTTGAGGAGAGACAACTTGAGAATCATAGGTCTACCTGAAAATCCAGAAAAAAATAGAAACCATGGCATCATACTACAAGAAATTATCCAAGAAAACTGCCCTGATGTTCTTGAATAATAGGACAAAATAGACATTGAAAGAGCCCAGAGATCACTTTCTACACTAAACCTTCAAAAGACAACTGCCAATAATGTAACTGCCAAATTCAAGAGCTTCCAAGTTAAGGAGAAAAGATTGCAAGAAGCCAGAAAGAGACATTCAGATATCAAAGAACACCAATCAGGATGACACAGGACCTGGCAGCCTCCACACTAAAGGACCGCAAGGCTTGGAATATGATAATCAGAAAGGCAAGAGAATTGGGTCTACAATCAAGTATCACCTACCCATTAAACTGACTATATACTTCCAGGGCAAAGTATGGGCATTTCCAAGTATTTGTAAAGAAAAGACCAGAACTATATGGAAAATATGATGTCCAAATACAGTGATTCCAAAGTGGACACCACCGTCCCCTGGTGGGTGCTGCAGCAATCCAGAGAGGTGGTGATGACCACAGGTGCATTTATCTTTCCTATTAATTGCTATTGAAATTTCTAAAAAATTAATTTCCAGTGGCATTAAGTAATATTTTTTCTGGAAAGGGGAAAGTAGACCAAAAAAGTTTGGGAACCACTGTCCAAATACAAACCTCAAGAGAAATGTGAAAAGGTAAACAAGAAAGAGGGGGAAATTTTTTCAAGGGCTTCAGTAAAATCAAATTATTTATATTCCTTTATGGAAAAATGATATTTCTAACTCTCAAAAACTGTATTCACTATCATGGTAGTTAGAAGAATTATACATAGACAGAAGTTGGGGTACTAAGTGATTTAAGATGATATGTAAAAAAAAAGACAGAAAAGTAGGGGAAATAGAAGATGGTACTAAGAAAAAGTAGAAGGAGTAAGAAAAATAGGATAATTTATATCATATAAATAGGCACATGAGAGAGGGAGGGGAGGAATACAATTATAAGAAGGTGAGGAAGAGAGTGCTAATAGATAATACTTAAACCTTACTCTCAGCAAAATCAATTCTGAGAGGGAAGAGCATCTAGATCCATTGGGGTACCGAATTCTATCTTCCCTTTATGGAAGTACAGAGGAAAAAACCAAGGGGGAAGTGGGATGAGGAGTATAAAAAGGGAGGGAAGGGGGGGAGGGAATTTAATAGACCCTAAAGGAAAATAAGAGGGTAATAAGACTAGAGAGGATCAGAAGGAAAGTAAAATAAGTGTGGGGGGGGAATAGGGAGACTGATTACAAGCAAAACATTGGTGTAGAAGGAAATAATGAAAGAAGAAAGGGCAGGCCTAAGAGAAGAAATCAAAATGATGGGGAACACACAGGTGATGATCATAACTCTGAGTGTGAATGGGATGAACTCACTCGTAAAATGGAAGCAAATAACAGAGTGGATTAGAAACCAAAATTCAACTATATGTTGACTACAAGAAACACACATAGGGCAGGTAGACACACACAGGGTAAAGGTTAGAGGATGAAGCAAAATCTATTGGGCGTCAACTGAGAAAAGAAGACAGGAGTCACAATCATGATATCTGACCAACCCAAAGTAAAAATACATCTGATTAAAAGAGATAGGGAAGGTAATTACATCCTGATAAAAGACAGTATAGAAAATGAGGAAATATCATTATTCAACATGTATGCACCGAATGGTATAGCATCCAATTTTTAAAAGGAGAAACTGGTGGAACTTAAAGAGGCAATAGATAGTAAAACTATACTAGTGGGAGAACTGAACCTTCCTTTATCAGATCTAGATAAATCAAACCAAAAAATAAAGAAGAAAGAGATAAAAGATGTGAATGAAATCTTAGAAAATTAAAGTTAATAGATATATGGAGAAAAATAAATAAGGGCAAAAAGGAATTCACCTTCTGTTCAGCAGCACATGGTATGTTCACAAAGATTGACCAGGTATTAGGCCATAAAAGCATGGCAAACAAATGCATAAAAAGCATAATAAATGCAACCTTTTCAGATCATAATGCAATAAAATAATAATTAGTAAGGGTACAAGCAAATCAAAAATTTATTGGAAATTAAATAATATGATTCTCCAAAATTGGCTGGTTAAAGAACAAATTATACAAACAATTAATAATTTCATTGAAGACAATGACAATAAGGTGACATCATATCAAAATCTATGAGATGAAGCCAAAGAAATACTAAGGGGAAAATTTATACCCCTGAGTGCATATATCAACAAATCAGAGAAGGAAGGTGTCAATGAATTGGGCATGCAAATTTAAAAAAAAAGATAGAAAGAGAACAAATTAAAAATCCCCAGATAAAAACTAAATTGGAAATCTTAAAAATTAAAGGAGAAATTAATAAAATTGAAAGTAAAAGAACTGTTGAATTAATAAATAAGGCTAGAAACTGGTACTTTGAAGAAATAAAAAAATACATAAAGTACTGGTTAATCTAATAAAAAAAGGAAAGAAGAAAACCAAATTAACAAAAATCAAAGAGGAAAAGGGTGACCTCACCTCTAATGAAGAGGAAAATGAGGTAATTATTAGGAACTATTTTGCCCAATTATATGGCAACAAATACAGCAATCTAGATGATATGAATGAATATTTACAAAAATACAATCTACCTGGATTAACAGAAGAGGAAATAGAATACGTAAGTAATCCCATATCAGAAAAAGAAATTGAACAATCTATCAAAGAACTCTCTAAGAAAAAATCGCCAGGGCCAGATGGATTCACAAGTGAATTCTAGCAAATATTTAAAGAACAACTAATCCTTATACTATACAAATTATTTGACAAAATAAGCAAAGAAGGAGTTCTACCAAATTCATTTTATGACACAAATATGGTACTGATTCCAAAACCAGCAGAACAAAAACAGAGAAAGAAAACTAGAGACCAATCTCCTTAATGAACATAGATGTAAAAATCTTAAATAGAATACTAGCAAAAAGACTCCAGTAAGTGATCACAAGTATTGTTCACTATGATCAGGTGGGATTTATACCAGGAATGCAAGAATGGTTTAATATTAGGAAAACCATCCGTATAATTGACCATAACAACAAACAAGCTAACAGAAATCATTATTATCCCAATAGATATAGAAAAGGACTTTGACAAAATACAACACCCATTCCTATTAAAAACACTAGAAAGTAAAAGAATATAAGGATCTTTACTAAAAACAATAAATGGTATATATTTAAAACCATCAGCCAGCATCATCTGCAATGGGGATGATCTTAAACTGCATTATAAGGCAGTGACCATCAGAACAATATGGTACTGGCTAAGAGACAGAAGGGCTGATCAATTGAGATAATGAGATTAAATCTACCCTGCCCATCTTTAGATTCAATCATCAAAGGTGAAAACATCTCCACTTAACTCCCAAGTTGAGAGGTCTGTAACCCACGTGTGCTAGAGTGAGTGACAAATCAGAATTTACTGACTGCCTCCTGGGCAGTCCTAAAAAAGTGTCTGTTGTCATTGGACATGTAAACTAAGAAGAAGGTACAGGAAGAGACACTAAAGAGGCCCCTTTAAAAAGAGAACTCAGGGAGCTCAGCTTCTCTCTTCTGGTTTGTAATTGGGACCTGAAGGAGCTCTGGACCTTGGTGAGATTGTTCTTAAATCTTCCCTTTGGAATTCCACATGATGAGTATAAAGACTGAATCTTCCTGAACTTCTCTTAAGGAACTTCCTTTTAATAGAGACTCTGTGGCTGAAGCTTTTGCTTTGGTCACCTCTGAGGCCCTTTGGGCCTCTGACTTTGATTCCAAGGCCAGATTTCCCTTGAATGAGGGTTAATTAGATCTACCTGGATTAAACTAGGGGATCAGAGCAAATTACCTAGTGTGTTAAATTACTTATTTTTTCTTATCTTCTCTTTCATTTCCTTATTTCTTCTTCCTCTCCTCATTTTAAATAAATTTCCATAAAAGTCATTTTGACTTGAGGTTATTCTTCAATTCCCTGGAGACCAACCTTTTGATATTTACCCAATCAAATGTCCTTACACAATAGAATAGACTTTGGGTAAATGACTTCAGCAAGATAGTGTATAATAAATCCTAAGATCCCAGCTTTTGGGACAAAAACTCACTATTTGACAAAAACTGTTGGGAAAATTGGAAAATAGTATGGGAGAGATTAGGTTTAGATCAATACCTCACACTCTAAACCAAGATAAATTGAGAATTGGTGAATGACTTAAATATAAAGAAGTAAACTATAAGTAAATTAAGGGAACATAGAATAGTATATATGTCAGATCTATGGGAAAGGAAAGATTTTAAGATCAAGCAAGAGATAGAGAATATTACAAAATGTAAAATGAATAATTTTGATTACATTAAATTAAAAACTTTTTGTACAAACAAAATCAATCCAACCAAAATTAAAAGGGAAGCAACAAATTGGGGGTGAAAATTTTTATAACAAAAAACTCTGAAAAAGATCTAATTACTCAGCTTTATAAGGAGCTTAATCAATTGTACAAAAATTCAGGCCATCCCCCAATTGATAAATGGGCAAAGGACATGAATAGGAAATTTTCAGATAAAGAAACCAAAACTATCAATAAGCACATGAAAAAGTCTTCTAAATCTCTTATAATTAGAGAAATGCACATCAAAACAACTCTGAGGTACGACTTCACATCGAGCAGATTGGGTAATATGACAGCAAAGGAAAGTAGGAGGGGATGTGGCAAAATTAGGATATTAAGCATTGCTGGTAAAATTGTGAATTGATCCAACCATTCTAGAAAGCAATTTGGAACTATGACTTTAAAAGACTGCCTGCCCTTTGAACCAGTCATACCACCACTGGGTTTATACCCTAAAGAGATAATAAAGAAATATTTATATCCATGCTCTTTGTGGTGGCAAAACATTGGAAAATGATGGGATGCCCTTTGATTGAGGAATGGCTAAACAAATTGTGGTATATGTTGGTGATGGAATACTATTGTGCTAATAGGAATAATGAACTAGAGGAATACCATGTGAACTGGAATGATCTCCAGGAATTGATGCAGAGTGAAAGGAACAGAACCAGGAGAACATTGTACACAGAGACAGATACACTGTGGCCCATAAAATGTAATGGACTTCTCTACTACGAGAGATGCAATGATCCAGGACAATTCTGAGGGATTTATGAGAAAGAACGCTATCCATATGCAGAGAACGAACTGTGGGAGTAGAAACACAGAAGAAAAACAACTGCTTGATCAATGGGGATATGACTGGTGATGTAGACTCTAAATGATCACTCTAGTGCACATATTAATAATATGGAAATAGGTCTTGATCAATGACACATGTAAAACCCAGTGGAATTGCTCATTGGCTCTGGTAGGATGGTGGGAGGAGGGGAGGAAAGAACATGATTTATGTAACCATTGAAAAAATAATTAAATAAATAAATGAACTTAATTTTAAAAAATAAAGTTACACAGCATAAAACTATAAAATTCAGGGAATTTGAAGGAGTGACAGAATTTCATGTCTCACTCTATGACTCTACCAATTTTCAAGTTTGCAATTTGTGCTCTTCCCCTGGCATGCTTTAAAAACTCCCACACTGGCCACTGAAGGGAACAAGAGAGAAAGATGGAGTATCATAATATAAGGAAGTACAAGTAATATGTTTGTTTTTTTCCTATTCTCCCTCCCATTGGATTTTGGAAATGGAATGCTGAAAGTCCTTCCCTAAAAAAAGGTGTTTCTGTTGGAGGGGAAAGATGCCTGCAGAGGAAAGAATCCTCCATTTTGAAGTTTAAAAAGAACACCATTTGTTTCATTTTCATTATCATAAAAATTCAATTTGCTCTAAACATCAAGTGGGACCAAATTTTATAAACCTAGATTCAGATTCCAATCATAACATACAGTACCTGTGTAACCCTGAATAAGCCAATTAATTTCTCTTTTGGTTGGTTTTCCCCATTGTAAAATGAGGTTAGACTAAATTAGCTTCTGAGATCTCTTCTAGATTTGCCATCTACGACTGAGTTTGGGGGTACCAAATCTGAGGAGAAAAAAGAAATCAGAGAACTAAAATGGCATGGAAAATAAACTAGTTAATGAATTATTATTTTTGAAGGAATTATTTCAGACCCCTAGGTTTGGTAGGAACCTAGGAAGGCACAGTGCCAGGAATGAAAAAGAGACTTCCACATGCACACAATATATGCTCCAAAAATTGACTGTGTACTTGACCTTGTGAGCAGATATAGTAAGCTCAGAACTCCATATGGAATGGTGTGTGTAGACACAGCCCTGCAAATAGCTGCTCCAACAAACAGCCTTTCCCCTATTACAATATGAACCGCTGTCCCTGTGGGAGTAGGGAGCATTGGTGTGGGTGAGAGTAAAATGTGCTCTACGCTGCTAAAGGACTGTTTTCAAATATTTACAAAGTTTTGATGTGGAATAGGAAGTAAACTTTGTGGAGGAACAGAGGGCAGAGCTAAGATTAATGAGCAGAAATTACACAGAGACTGATTTCGGTTCAAAATAAGTTTCTAATCATTTGAGCTGTCCAGCAGTGTTATGAGGTAGAAAGGTTCCCATCACTGATAATGGTCAAGAAAAACCTGCCGTGATTATTTGTCAGAGAGGTTGCCAAAGAGACTCCCATACTGGGGGAGAAATTGGGCTAGATGACCTATAGGGTTTCTTCCCACCTCATAATACTAGGTCTATCTTGGAGTGTTGGGGTGGTGGGTGGGACACGATGTTGAAAGAAAAAAGCAATGATCATTTTTTTTCATTTTCTCCTTCCAAGAGAACTCTAGTAAACCAATGTTTTGCACATGTTTGCCAGCTCCCTCCCTTTTTTCCTACTTCATTCTCCTTATTAGTAGCACATAAATGTGAGCAGATGGAAAATTACAGCAATCCAGATTTAGCAAGTACACATTCGTGCTGAAAACAGCTTCAAAGGTTGGACTTTCAAATGCTCATGTGAGAAGTCTGTAATGTTTATGTGACCAAATGGGCCAGATATTGCCAACTTTTCCACTGCAGCTTTCTGATAATATACCCACCCAAGAAGAGTCTGAACCTTCTTGAGTATAGAAATAAAAGTTGCTGGCAAGCTGAGAGGTGGATGTCAGGGTGGCCTGCAGATGATGCTATTGAGTATAAAGACACATTACATGCTGCAGGAGAGTCATGTCACTTTAAGAAGATGAAGCATATGTAGTTGGCTGGAAATCCACAAGATCTGGGGATCAGTCCTGCTTCTGGCTTGTGATAAGAAAAAAAAATGAAAGCAAAATCCCAGGATGTCCTCCCTGGAGATAACTGGGCAAGGGTTGCCTGGAGACCCCAGATGTGGATGATGCTCTAGTGCCAGGATCAGAGAAGCTTAGATCTGGAAGAAACCTCAAAAATAATCTATCAATTAATCAATCAATCTGCAAGTTTATGAAGTTCCTACTAAGTGTCTGGCTCTGAGGACACAAAAACAAAACTGAAACAAGGGATTTAGCCTCTTTGCCTTCAATGAGCTAAGATCCTATATGTATATTTATACACACGCATATATATACATGTGTATATATTTGTATACATTCTGTGTATTCACATGTACATAAATACTATAATACATATATAAATCCACAATATATGTTTATATTCAAAATAAATTCCAGGTAATTAGTGAGTGGGCAGAAGGCACTAGCAGCTGGTGGTGAAGCAGGCAATAGAAGATAGATCTGTAGAAAGTTTTTCAGTTGAATATTGAATGTTTCTGTTGAATTTTGAATGAAACAAGGGATTCTATGAAGCATTGGTGAGGAGATAGTGAATTCTAGGCAGGTCAGAAAGCATATACTAAAGCACGGAAGAAGAAACTAAGCATCATACAGGAAGATTAGTAATACTAGAGGCTTGACCAGATCATATAATGTGTGAAAGAGAAAAAAAAAAGCACAATTAGACTGAAGAGGTAGCTTTGGAGTCAGGTTATAAATAGTTTTAAATGATAAATAGTTTATAGTGGCTCAACCTACAACTGAAGAGGGTTGCCTCCCCCAATAGCCATGCCAATGATAAGCTTTTAGTTTTAAATCAAAAAAAATTTTGCCTTTAGAGGCAAAGCAAGAAGTTAGGGGCATTGGGAGGCCTGAGTTCAAATTCTACCTCACAGAGGCAGCTAGACTTAATGTCATGAAGACTTGAGACTGATCAAATCCAGTCTCCAACTCCACTAGCTGTGTGACTCTGGGAAAGTCATGCAAACTCTGCCCCAATTTCCTCAAGTGTAAAATAGAAATAATAATAGCACCTACATCCCAGGGTTGTTGTAAGAATCAAATAATATATATCACGCAGTTTGCAAACATTGAAACATTATGTAGGTCCAGTCCCTTTTCTCTATTCATACTTGAAATAGTTTCAATAAGAAAAAATAGCTAGGGAGGCAATTAGGTAGCACAGTAGAAAGAGCATCAGTAGAAAGCATCTGGAGGCAGGAGGTCTTGGGTTCAAATCTAACCTCAGATACTTTCTAGCTCTGTAACCCTGAGCAAGTCACTTAACTCCAATTGCCTAGCCCCTGCCATGCGTCTGACTTAGAAATTATACTAAGGCTTTAAAAAGAAAAAAGATTTTAAAAGGGGTTTAAAAAAGGAAGAAATGGCTAGGAAACAGGGGCTAGACCTATGTTTCAATAGTATAAGGAATTCCTGGATGAGCAAGTTCACCATACTGATGCAGGTTGAAAATTGCAGCATATCTTAGAGATCTGTCTAGAATACTGAGAAGTTCGATCACTTACTTGGCCAAAGTCAAATGGCCTGAACCTTTCAGAAGTGGGACTTGAATCTGGGTCATCCTGGGTTCTCTCTATTCACAATGTTGCACTGGTTCATATAATGATAAAAATTACTTCACAGTAATACAGTGCTTTACATGCTTTTTTCTTCTTTGGAGTCCATTGATTAGCATAAAAAGGGGAGATCTATGCTCACTAAAAGTGTTTGCTACTATCACAAAGAAAATCCAGAGGAGACTAAAGAGAAAAGAGACTCCCTAGAGACGGCGAGGGCCTCCGTTGTACAAATTGTATAAATCTCCTTAACCCTGGAAAGTGTTCTAAATGAAATCTATATTCATTCAGAGATTTTAACCAATAAATAAGCATAGCTAGCATTTGTGTAGTGCCTACTATGGGCCAGGCATTGCACTAAGCACTGTACAAATATCATCTCACTTGATTCTAGCTCTCCATATGGGGAAAATGTTTGCGTCCAGATTATGATATGTAATTGGATTAAAACCCCAAAAAACTAATGGATGAGCACATTTATTGTAGACAGACACTTTAGAGGGATGATTAATTAGGCCAAGATTGAAATACAATAAGTAGAATAGGCTAGATTGCATTTGGGAAATTTTCTAGTTCTTTTAATGAGCCCAAGTTTCTTCCTGGAACAATGACCTAACTTTTTAATATAAATAATCTTTCACAAGAATTACTTCATGGTGACAATAAAACTGACTGTGTCTTAAAGGCTATGCCAAAGGACTGCAAGAATTGGCACCTTCTACCATATTTAAAATAAAGAATATGTCATTTTTATCTTTGTGTCTCCAGAATCCTACATAATGTTGGGCACACAGGCATTTAATAAATGATTATTCACTGTTTCTATAAACTTACCCTCCATCTTTATTGACATTGTGGTCATATCAGTGGAGTATTAGGACTGTTCATAAGTCATCTCTCATTCCTACTACACAATCATTTCACATTTGTTGATCATTTTCCACATTGTAAAAATCAGTGACAATATCTACTTTTATATCCAATTCTCAAATTTTGAAGCTAAAATCTTCTTTAAATAGGTTGTGCGGGGATTACTTGAATTATATATCACTTATTTCTATAGATTTTATTATGTCTTTTAGCTTTACACTAAATTTGGTAATAGCTCTAACAAATCAATGATATTTCTGTTCAAAGACAACTTAGATTCCCACATCAGTAATGAGTCATTTCTTGACTTCAAAAATATAATTAATTTTTTTACCTTATTTGATGATTTCAATGTCTGGAATCTCTCAATTCATTTCTCAAAGAAAGGATTCAGTATACACATAAGAGGTTTCTTTTCTGGGAGCCCTTATCCTTGTTTATTATTCTCAAGTGATATTTTCCAAAAAATCATTTGCCATTCTAAACCTATACCCAATCTGGACTCATCAGTAAAGAATTTGTTAATTCAATTTGGAGAATCTTCCCAAATTCTTTGAAGAATTTGTCTATCTCATCAATATTCTGTATTCATTGCATATATCTAAGCATCACTTGATTTATTTTTAAATAAGTTTTTATTAATATATTTTACATTGCCATAATTTCCCCTAGTACTCTTCTCCATCCCTCTCTAAGAAAGCCATAGCATGTAACAAATAATATTTTAATACAAAAAAGACTTTTAAAATAGTATAACTGAACAATACATCAAAAACATCTAAAAAATATGTTCAAAATACCATACTTGTGAGATTCTCACCTCTGGAAACAGATATAGTAAAGGTTGTCTTTTTATATTTCTTCTTTGGAACCACAATGTTCATTTGTAATTCTTCATTTACATTTTTTAAACCTTTACCTTCCATCTTAGAATCAACACTGTGTATTGGTTCCAAGGCAAAAGAATGGTAAGGGCTAGGCATTGGGGATTAGGTGACCTTTACACTTAGTGTCACACAGCTGGGAAGTGTCTGAGGCCAGATTTGAACCTAGAACTTCCCATCTCTAGGCCTGACTCTCAATCCGCTGAGCCACCCAGCTGCTCCCTACATTTACTTTTGATTGCTTTGTGGTTGTTATTTCCATATATAGTATTGTAGTCATTTGTATGATTTTTTGGCTTTGCTTTCCTCATTCTTTATCCATTCATGCAGATTTTCCTATTTTTATTTGTATTTATTGCATTTATCATTTCTTTTTTTTTAACCCTTACCTTCCTTCTTAGAATCAATATTGTGTGTTGGTTCTAAGGCAGAAGAGTGGTAAAGGCTAGGCAATGGGGGTTAAGTGACTTGCCCAGGGTCACATGGATAGGAAATGTCTGAAACCAGATTTGAACCGAGGACATTCCCATCTCTGGACCTGGCTCTCAATACACTTAGATACCTAGTTGCCCCTACATTTATCATTTCTTATAGCACAATGTCATTTCATTATATTCATGTACCACAATTTGGTTAGCCATTTACTAATCAATAGTCACTTCTTTTGTTCCCAATTCTTTGCTCTCTCAAGAAGGGCTGTGATAAATATTTGGGCATGTATAGGGTCTTTTTTTTTTATTCAATGGCTTCCTTGGGAAATAAGTTTAGTGGTGGAACATGTACCGGAATTTTACTCATATTATTTGCATGATTTCAAATTGATCCAAAATAGTTGTGCTAATTAATAGCTCCACCAACAATGTATTAGTGTGTCTATCTTCTCACAATCCTTCCAAAATCAACTACTCCCACATTTTGATATCTTTGCCAATTTGCAAGGAATAAGTTAAAACTTCAGAGTTGTTCTATTTGCATTTCTCTTATTATTATCAATTTAGAGAACTCTTTTGTATCATTGTTAATAAGTTATCATGATGGTCTTTTTGCAAATAATTGTCAGGAGGATCATAATGCAAGACTATTGAAGAACTTATGAATGGATGGTTGTTGTTGCCTTAGGTTTGCTGCAAAAACAGTTGAGCCAACCCTTTTATTTGTTTTGGAAAGGAATACCTATGAGCTATGCTTTTTACTTAGCCAAATCTTCCTTATCTTCCTTTTGTATTAGATTTGGAGTGAGACTATTAAGATTAATACAATTAGTATTAATTAATTAAGTAGTTAATTAATTTGTATTAATTAATTAAGTAGTTTCTCCAGTTTTATTGATCATTAGACATGAATCTCACACTTGGAGTTCCACACATATGGGCATTTAATAATTTTCCCTTTATTATTCATATATTTGAGAGTGATTATGTGGAAGTAGGATTAGAGTTATTCTGGGTTATGCTAGAAGTTGGGAGGAGGAATACTGAGGTTGTATCATAGGATGACAAATTTAGAAGAGAGCACAAAAATCTTCCAAGCTATGCTATAATATATATAGAGTTTTGGTTTGGGAGTCTGAGGACCTAGCTTCAGTTCCAAATTCTACTTCTACCTTACTGACCCTTGATAAATCATTTGACTTCAGTTCCTTCTATGTAAAATGGGGAATGGAGGCTAGACTAATCAGTAAATTTCTCTCAGCTCTAAAACCATGATTCTAAATTATAGAGAAACAAATTTCAGCTCAGTTTAAGGAAGAACTTTTCCACAATCAAGCTTCCCAACAAGGGAAGAAGAAGCTATTGGGTAAGATTATGGGCTCCTTATCACTCTAAGTCAAACATTTTTAATGTGGGGTTAGCAAACTTTTTCAAAAAACATATACATTGATAACTATTTCAATAGAATTGTTTTCTTATGTAGATATATTTTTTATGAATTAAAAATATTCTTAGGAGTCCATATCCTTCACAAGATTGCCAAAAGGGCATGTGCTATGCACACACACACATTAAGAATTCCTATTTTAAGACTTCAAGGCAATAGTGTGTAAGGGAATCAGCAACAAGCTCAAAGATGAGAAATCTGAGTTTGAGTGCTACTTATAATTTTAACTGTATATCTTAATCTTTTTTAATTTTTTGAGGCTCCATCTCTTAATCTATAAAATAAAGACAATGTCTGTCTCACCGAGATATACTTCGGAAAGTGTTTTGTCAACTTCAAAATGGGTTAAGTGTGAGAAAACATTTATCAGAGATGTTGTTAACAGGATTCCAGAAAAGGCTGGACCTGATGATCTCAGGTTCTGTCAAACCTACGACTTCATATTTCCATATCTGTTGAATGAAAAAATAATAACTTTTTTTCACTTTTACCCTCCCAAAATGGCACTAATATTTTTACCTCTTAGGTTTCTTCCAACTCTTTAAAGGATGAATCTGGACACAAGCTTGGCTGATATTATTTGAATTCTAGGGCACTTTCTACTCCCTCTCACTGTCTATCTTGGAGAGGATCATAACCAGGTGGTTAGGGTAGTGGGAGGGAGGAATCTTTCATAATTTTACATAGAGTCAGACCTATTGCTGAATCACAGTTTAGAGAACATTGCCATTCAGGGACCTTATAATCATAGAATCTTAGAGCTAGAAAGAAAAAGAAAGACTGTCTAATTCAAGCCCCTCAGTTTATAGATAATTTTATAGTGGTTTGCAATTCTTACTGAAAGTGACTTTGAAGGGCTCTTTTTTTCACTTCCATTCTGAATCCTAGCCATTTCTTCAAATCCCTAATTTTACAAGAGTTGGCCTTATTTGTCTTCTGTGGGCTGAAAGCTCTAATAGTACTAGGACTGAAAAGTCAAATGGAAATTTAAGGAAAGAAATCCCAATGAGAATACAATGCTGAGAAATAGAAACGAGATTCTGCACAGTACCTAGTAGACAAGGTAGTTGATATAAAAATATAAGGATCTCTCAAAAAAGCAATCAGAGACTGTCCTGCAAGAGAGGGATTACTAAGGCTGGGTAAACCAAGATGGGCTCTGGGACAGTGACTCATTTCCCAAACAACACTTCAGTTTCTTCCTAATAAGCCATTAAGTGGCTGCTCTGACAATGATAGAGTTTTGGAGTCTGAAAGATGCTATTACTCACTTCCCAATAAAACAGGAAGTGGGCACCAATCAAATGCCAACCTTGAAAATCAGCCTGGAATGAAGACTTGTCTAGAATCAAGGAAGTGCTGGGTTTCTATTATTGTTGTTTATTAAAAGTTGGTTTTAGCTCAATTTTAACATTTAATCATTCACCAACAAAATCTTGTTTGAAGCAGTGGACAAAGAAGGAGGTAGGTGAAAAAGCAGCTGGAATCCAAAGCAATGATGGACTTCTGAGAAGACCCAAGGAGACCTGCCATGACCTTCTAGCCTTTATGAATCAATTGGATGACTTTGTAACTTCAGATCAGCCATCCAGCAAGACTTCAAATGGCAAAGGAAAACAATTTCATTCTGATTAAACCTATTTATTGGCAATTATCTTTCTTAAGATTGGAAAACATTTTCATTTCCCTCCTGCTCCAGTTCTAGCCCCTTTTTTCATAAATGCAAACAGAAAGAAGAATATATTTAAGAAAAAGAAAAAGCAACCAGAGACCCAAAACCATTGTTTATGGATGAGGAGACAGCTTACCCAATGTCACAGAGTTAGGTGATGGCAAGATAGGATTTGAACCCAGGTCCTTTGATTGCAGATCCAAAATGAGTTCTATTCTACCATGTTGTCTCTCTGTTTGGTCAATGCCATGAAATAAAAACTAGGTCAGTTGAAGAGACAAAGTCTATTACTAAGATAATTTTTGTTTAGCCATTCTTCAGTCATGTCTGACTCTTCATGATTCCACTTGGGGTTTCCTTGACAATGATACTAAAGTGGTTTGCCATTTCCTTTTCCAGTTAACTTTATAGATATGAAAACTGAGGCCAATAGGGTTAAGAGTCTTGCTCAGGGTCACAAACTTAGGAAGCAGACAGATTTCAACTCACAAAGATGAGTCTTCTTGACTCCAGGTCCAACTCTCTATCCACTCTGCCATGTAGCTGACCTCATCAAGATAACTGAGAAAGAACAATTGAGATGCAAATAAATGACAGCATGAATAATTACTACCACCACCACCCCTTCACGTGAAGACAATATTAAGGCAAAAAAAAAAAAAAGATTGGTATCCATGCCTGCTGGATGATCAGACTCACCACAAACCTTGATACTTTAAGGACAATATTTGGATTTCATTGTTTGTATTGCATGTTTCAAACCCAGATAAACCTAGGCAGCTGTTGCATTTTCGAGGTTTCCCTGAGATAGGTATAGCTGTATATGTCTTTTCCAGTGTGCTGACTGATGGGAAGACAGACTGAAGAAGAGTATGTTGTATCGAAAGCAAGGCTAAAAGAATATGAGAAACAAATAAAATTTCGGGAAACAGTAGTAATGACTAAAGACAGTTTGTTGGTTTTTTTTTTTTGCTTTTTATTTTTCAGCTTCACAGTAAAGCTATGGAAAGCTAAAGAACAATAGCTTGAGAGAATGGTAGGGATAAGAGATTAATTCAATAACATTTATAGAGCTCCAGCAACCAGGCTAGAGATACAAGTAAAAATTTGAAGTGGTCCCTGATGTCAAGAACATTACATTCTGTTGAGATAAATATATTCATGTAAATTCACACAAGATATGTACATAGCCAATAAAAGGGAATTTGGGTAAGTAGCTCTGACAGTTAAAGGATCAATAAAGGCTTCATATGGGCCCTTGTTCTGAAATTTTAAGGAAACTGGGGATTGTAAGAGGCAGAGGCAAAGAGAGAATGCTTTCTAAACATGAGAGTCAGATTGAGAATATGGAAGAGGTGGAAGAGGAAATGTGGACAGATATGTAAGCAGCAGGAATGGAACCAATAAATAGATAAAAACTCAAGATTAGAAATAGGATATGATCAAAGGAATGTTTCCATGTAAAAGATATAGGATCAAGGATGTGAATGGGACATTTGGCCTTAGGAGGATGAACTATCTCTCCCTCTGAGTCTAGAACAAAGGAGAAGAGACTTAGGGTGATGTGAGCTATTGAGTTGCAGAATTCATTGCAGCTGCCTCAATAAAAATTTGCCTATATATATTTTCCTTTATGTTCTCCTTGACTTTTGCTTCTCACTCAGAATTTTAATGCAAGGAAAAGAAGTGTGTTCAATAAACATGAACAATCAGTTCTCAAAAGAATGGTAAACTATTAGCTATCATATAAAAGGATATCCCAACTTGCTCTTAAAAAGAGATAATGATAAGAGACATTCAAATCAAAAAATCTAAAATTTCATTTTATACCCAGCAAAATGGCAAAGATGTGCAAAGACAAGAGCAGTCAATGTTGGAGCAGTTATAGAGAACCATGCAAAATATTGCATTGTTATTGGAACAGTGAATTGGCAAGACCATCCTGGAAAGTAATTTTGAATTATACATATAAAGTGACAAAAATATTCAAACCTTTCATTCCAGAGATTCCTGTTAACTGTTAAAATTAAGGTAGACTTAGACACAAAGTTCTGAGCATGATTAATTTATTGATAATGTGCAAAATTGCCAATAAAATCTCAGTTTCCTCAAGAGATCCCAAATGAGAGGAACAGTTCTCTTTTATAGTTTTTGGCAACGTAGAACAAAGAACAGAACTTCATAAGGGAGTAACAAGATTTGATTGATTATAAGAGCTTGACATCACAAATGGCAAAAATCAATATGATTGGTTACAGAGCTGAGGCATAAGGAACAATATGATAGGCTGGAAACTGGAAAGGAGGGATAGCAACAACTCCCTCCTTTCCATGACTAAGAAAGGTTCATTGAGTCCACCTGCAAGATTAAAGATAATGGATCAGAATTCTTCTCACAGCAAACCAGATATCCTTAAGGGATAACTTGGTGGGGCGATGATACCTAAACAAACTCCCTGGTCTCCACCTACATCTCTCAGGGACAACAGATTTCCTTGAGGCAAGAAAAGAACACTGATTAGCAGGAGGAGTGGCTAAACTTGGCTCATTACAGGACAGCTGAATTTCTGAACTGAGTTCAGAGACAAAGAAACATGATTTAATCAGTACTAGGACAAAATCAATTAACTGTAAATAGGATACATTTTTAGAAGACAGAATCAATCTGATCATTTCAACCTCAAGAAAATCGCCAAAAAAATCTCTCTATAAGCCAAAGTATTATAGAAGCACATTTCCTGGCACAAAAACAAAACGAAACAAAAAAAATCTGTAAACAAAGTATTTCCCCATCAGTTGGAAGAATGGCTAAAAAATGTAGTGTATTAATGTAATTAAATATTAATAGGCTATAAGAAAATAATAGAATGATAAATAAATAATAGAATGATAAATACAGAGAACCATGGAAAGACTAATGTAATTGATGCAAACTAAAGAAAGCAGAGCAGAGACAGCAAATATATGCAATGTCTACATCAATATAAATGAAAGGAACAACTAACACAAAACAATTGAAACTAACTGTTAAAGAATTATAAAGAAAAAGTTTAGTCCCAAAAAAGAAAAATGAGAAGTTCCTTGCCCTTAAAGAGGCGAAAATCCATTACTGTGGAACATTGCACTTTTAGCATCACTGTTTACTGGTTTTAATGGGGTTTTTTCTCTTCTTCCTCCTTTTATTTCTTTCTTTAAAAAAAATTCCTCATTGTAAGGGATAATGCTCTGGGATGGGAGGGAAGATATAGGAGTAATTTAGGTGATATAAACATATGAATAAAAATTTATATTAAAGATATTTTACCTCAAAGATAAGAGCATTCTTTAGGGGTTGAGATGTGACATGATCTGGACTTAAAAGTCATAAGCCCTGGATTCAGTCTTGTCATTGTTAATTCCTAACTGTGTGACCTGGACTAAAATAACTTCTTCTCTCTAGACTTTACTTTCCTTCTTTGTAAAATGAAGGATTTAATTCCATGATCCCTGAGGTCTCTTCAGCTCTAGACCTTAAGATCTTATGATCGTTTTTTCCAATAGCAACCACCAGCATACAGATCATTGGTTGATTGTAGAAAAGGGAAGAGAGAGTTTGCCCTCTTGGATTCATTTATACTCAATATATTTATTTTTTAATTTTATTTAATTAATTAATTTAGAATATTTTTTGATGGTTACATCATGTTCTTTTCCTCCCCTCCTCCCCCCAACCCCCCATAGCCAATAAGTAATTCCACTGGGTTTTACATTTATCATTGATCAAGACCTATTTCCATATTATTAATATTTGCATTAGGGTGATTACTTAAATACTCAATATATTTAGGTCATAGATTCATGACTTGATTTTTCTGCTTTATTTCCAACCTACTATAAAGAATATTTAGAAATAAACAGTAAAATGAACTTGCTATCAAAGAAACAAAAGTTAGAGCAACAACTCCTATCTAGCAAGCTATAATACTGTAGACAAGTCATTTCCTCTCTTCTAGGCCTCATATGAAAAATAAGGACTTCAGTATTTTTTCTTTGCCTTTTTTTTGTTACCTTAAAGTTCCTAATATCAAAAGGAATTCAATTCAAAACACTTAATAAAACAAAGGTTCTTAGTGAGGGGTCGGGGAATAAAAGAGAGAGAGATTTCAATGTAATTGACTCCTTTTTTGTAATCTTCCATATTTTATTTTTTGCATCTGAAAACATCATTATGAGAAAGGATCCACAGACTTTGCCAGATTTTCAAAGGGGTCCATGAAACACACAGAAAAAAAGTTAAGAACCCTTGCTCCCTTTGGAATCAGGAAGACCTATGTTTACACGCTATTTTTTACACTAACAGTTATGACACCATAGAAAAATCACTTAATCTCTCCAAGTCTTAGTTTCCTCATCTGTAAAATGAGGATGAAAAAACCTATAATACCTACAATTACAGAATCAATGTGAAACTTCAGTGAAAGTCTGTATATGAAATTCTTCAAAAACTTCAAAGAGCCATATTAATGTTAGCTGCTGATATATAGAGAAATTTCTTGGAAAAGTGAATAGAGAATTTGTCTCAGATCCTGGAGGACTTGAATCCAAGTCCTATTCTCTGCCACATACTGACTGTAAGGCCCTGGACAAATAATTTGACCTTCTAGTTCCCTAGACAACCTTCTAAGATAAATTGAAAAGAAGGTGCCAATATGTATTGTTAGAACTTCCTCATCAGGGAGTTCCCTATATTAACAGATCATAGGTCCAGTCACTCCCCCATTAATATAAGCACATGTCAGGAATATATTTTTAATTGGTATGGTCTTTGCTCACAAGGGCTGGACCAAATAAGCATTAAGGTCCCTTCCAGATCTAATATTCTCTTATTCTTCATTCCTTTCTCATTTCTTCTCATTAAAAAAAAATCATGCTATTCTCTATAAACCTGTGCTCCTAGGTAAATCTTGATGGTTTACTATAAGCAGAATAACTTGCAGAGAGGGTCTGTTTTTTGCTGGGTGCCAATCAACAGCAGCAGAAGCATTTGGAGAACAACTTTAGAATGAGCTCTGGAGATCTAGAGAAAAGAAGACTTAAAGAAGAAATGGCAGCTGTCTTAAAGCTTTGAGAAGATGAGATGAAGATTCAGGGAAATCAATTAAGACAATATCTAAGGAAAATTTTCCTAACAAAGCTATTCAGAAATGGAAGTAGGCTAATGAGTGCCCTTTCACTTGAGAACATCAAGCAAAAGCTGTATTATCCTTTGAATATCTTGTTGGGGGGATTTTTTTTTGATAGGGGATGGGGTTGCACAGGGTTAGATGTTCTCTGAAGCTCTTTCTGAACCTAATATTCAGAGACTTCCTTGAGGGAAAAATCCATCTTTTCTGGCCCCTTAACTTTTTGTATGGATTTTTTCTCGCACTGTAGCTCTATTTAAGGGCAGCTAGGTGGCAGATTGGATAGAGCACCCAAACAGGAATCCAGAAGATTCATCTTCATGAGTTAATATTTTGCCTCAGATACTTATTAGCTGTGTGACCTTGGGCAAGTCACTTAATCCTATTTGTCACAGTTTCCTTACCTGTAAAATGAGATGGAGAAGAAATTGGGAAATCATTCCAGTATCTTTACCAAGAAAATTCCAAATTGGGTCATGAAGAGTCAGACATAACTGAAATGAATCAAAATTAAATAATCCTCTTTGGGGAAGCTATAAGTTTCTTCTGAAACTTCATCCTGGTATGAAAGTTCACAGGCTGTAACTGGTTCTAACAAACTGAACAGTTTTGAGTTGGTCCCTCAGCAAACTGTCTTCTGAGAACTAATTCCCTTAATGGCCAAGAGACTCATTACCAGAAAGTTGTTTGCCAAGAAATTAATTTTTTCCAGCCATACCAATGCCCAAAACTTTGAAAAGATTTTATGTCAGTGGAGTTAATTCTCAATTGGACAATGAACAATCATTTTTTAATGTTCAGTATGTCTCAGATGCTGTGATGCATGATGGGGATGCAAAGAGCAGAGCCAAACCATCTCGGTCTTTAAGGAGGTTACGTTTTAAAAAGGGAGGCTACGTGTTCTTATTAAACAGAAATTCTAAACTTTTATTGAGTCATAGAGTTCTTTTAAAATCTGGTGAAACCTATGGACATCTTCTCTGAATATTTTAAATGTATGAAATAAATGATAGGAAATACTAAATTTCAGTTAGAGGTTAGTGAAAATAGAGATGTTAATTTTTTTTCTCACTCAGGTTCAAAAATACCCTGAGATTTATCCGTGAACCTTTAAGTTGTCTGTGAACCCCCAGTAGAGACCCCAAAAGTATGTGCATGTATGTGTATGCATGTATAAGTATATATACATGTGTATGTTGTATATATATGTATATATATAAAGAGAGAGAGTCTTTCAGTTGTTTTTTCAGTCTGACTTTTTTATTTAATATTTTATTTTTTTAGAAAAATTTTCCATGGTTATATGATTCCTGTTTTTACTCTCCCCTTTGCCCCCTTTACCCCCCCATATCTAATGTGCATTTCCTGGTTTTAACATGTGTGATCAATCAAGACTTATTTACATATCATTGATAGTTGCATTGGTGTGGTAGTTTCGAGTCTACATCCCCAACCATGCCCGCATCAACCCATGTATTCAAACGGTTGTTTTTCTTCTGTTTCCACTCCTGCAGTTATTCCTCTGAATGTGGGTAGCGTTCTTTTCCATAAATCCCTCAGAATTGTCCTGGTAATTGCATTGCTGCTAGTGGAGAAGTCCATTACATTCTATTTTACCACAGTGTATACTGGTCTCTGTGTACAGTGTTCTTCTGGCTCTGCTCTTTTCACTCTGCATAAATTCCTGGAGGTTTTTCCAGTTCACATGGAATTCCTCCAGTTTATTATTCCTTTGAGCACAATAGTATTCCATAACCAGCATATACCACAATTTGTTTAGCCATTCCCCAATTGAAGGACATACTCTCCTTTTCCAGTTTTTTGCCACCACAAAAAGCACAGCTATAAATATTTTTGTACAATTCTGTTTATCTATGATCTCTTTGGTACAAACCCAGCAATGGTATGGATGGATCAAAGGGCAGGCAGTCTTTTAGAGCTCTTTGGGCATAGTTCCAAATTGCCATCCAGAATGGTTGGATCAGTTCACAACTCCACCAGCAATGCATTAGTATCCCAATTTTGCCACATCTCCTCCAGCATTCATTACTCACCCCTGCTATCACTTTAGCCAATATGCTAGATGTGAGGTGATACCTCAGAGTTGTTTTGATTTGCATTTCTCTAATTATTAGAGATTTAGAACACTTTCTCATGTGCTTATTGATAGTTTTGATTTCTTTACCTAAAAATTGCTTATTCATGTCCCTTGCTCATTTATCAATTGGGGAATGGCTTGATTTTTTTATACAATTAATTTAGTTCCTTGTATATTTGAGTAATTAGACCTCTGTCAGAGTTTTTTGTTATAAATATTTTCCCAGTTTTTCTTGACAAAGATATTAGAATGGTTTTCTATTCCCCTCTTTGACTCATTTTACAGATGAGCTGAATGTGTGTGTGTGGACAAGTATATATGTATATATATATATATACATACATGTATATATAATTATCTAGGCATATATGTACACATGTTTGCATGCAAATATCTACAAATCAAATATATAAATCAAAAACAAAATTATCTTGGGAGAGAAGGCACTATCTGTTAGGTGGGGCCATAAAAAATCTCTTGAAGAATAAAGTGAAATGATAGGCCTTTCAAAATACTGAAGAAGTAAATCCTGATGTCTTTTGGAGCTGGCTAGGGGAAAACTATGCAAGCCATCAACCTATGTGCATTTCATTTAATCCTGATATTGATTAGTTTTCTTGTGATCCAAAATTTTTGTTGGCACTTTCTTAACTGATATTCCACTTCAGTTTCCTGGTGAAGTATTTGAGGACACCTCTCCCAACTGGCTTTTTATGCTAGTCTCCCTCTGAAGGCATTACATTCATTTTCTTTTTCTATTTCTCCCTTCACTGTGAATGAGTAGGCTTGAATACTAAATATGAATCATCCTCCCTGGACTCTAAGAGCTAAGCTGCTAAATTGGCCATCAGGGACAAGAATGAGATAATTCTGGTGGGAGTGAATTTGGTATGAAACCATTAATGAGGTCTGACTATGGAGTCAAGATCTTGACTTGGTTGTACAGCACACCAACTGGTTCAGCAGGCAGTTTCCAAACAGGAATTCTAGAAATTCTCTGAGCAATGGTAATGTCATTCAAATAATTCCAAAAAGTTGACAGAAAATGATGAAAAAAGAAATTAACAGAACTAGGATAACAATTTGTATAAACACAAAAGAGTAAAAACAACACCTCTAAAAGCTATAAGAAATAGGATCAATGGCATTCAAGATTCTGGAGGATCAATGATGAAATGTACTTTCCATTATAGAAAACTGATATATTTAGGATACAGAAAGAGTCATATCTTTTTTTGTAAATAGTCATTGAGGGAATTTGTTTGAATTGACTATTCATATTTGTTATAAGAAATTATTTTCCTTTACATTATTTCTTCAGTGGGTTGTGGATGGGAAGGAGAAAAAATAGATTTCTTTTCATTATATTTTATTAAAATAGAGAGATGAGATGCTACAGGTATGAAATGTCATATACACTTTCAGATAAAGTCACTCTGTTAGTTTTTCTTACTTGATTTATTATATTATAGGAGATTTCCCTTGAAGGGGGAGTAATCTATAAATGTTTATAACATAAAAACAAAATATTGAATACCTAGATGGCAAAAGAAGAAATACTGGGAGCCCACCAATCACTCTCGAAATGATCACAGTAAAGCAAAAATACTTCAAAACTAATCCTGGAGTGGCATAAATAATAGAAGGGAGGAAGCAGTGCTCTGGCCCAATATTACATGGAGAGATAGCAAAGGGGGCTCATCTCATTGGGGTATGGGGAGAAAGAACCAACCAAGCTTTATTTGAACCCAGAAATTATACAAGTGATGGCGGAAAGCACTGTTGATTCAGTCCAACCTCAACAGGAGAAGAGCAAAAACTAAAACAATACATAACAGGTAGCAGTGGAAGGAAAGTGACCTTGCATAATCTATCACAGTGATTCCCAAAGTGGGCACCATCGCCCCCTGGTGGGTGCTGCAGCAATCCAGGGAGATGGTGATGGCCACAATTTTTTTGCATTACATTCTATTCTGAGTTCAATAAATAGTTTCATAATTTCCAGGAGGAACTAAGTAATATTTTTTTCTGGAAAGGGGGTAGTAGGCCAAAAAAGTCTGGGAACCAATGGTCTAGCCAGATCAGATGGGGCATAAAAAAAAGAGGACAGACAAAAAGGACAAGGAACTTGAGAATATGGGTAAATTGAAGCAAAAATACTTCTTTTTTCATATATTAATCTGTTTTAATTGTCCCAAAACATATTCAAAGCAACACTGTCTCATTCAAACTATGAATGTTAAATATTTACAATCTAAAACAGGAAATGATATGGTAATACACAATGATTGAAAGAAACAAAATTTTTCAAAGAATAGCTTTTAAAATTTTGTTTTTCAGTTGATTGTATTCATAATTTAATCATATCAAGCTTTGGGTGACACTTTTAAACGTCATACCATTATCAAACCTGCCAGAGACCTGCCGGCAGCTCCAGATAACCTGGGGGTGGGGGGGTGGAAGGAATTGCTTTAGCCAAAAGAGAGAGAGAGAGAGAGAGAAACAGAGAGACAGAGAGACAGAGACAGATAGAGACAGAGAGACAGACACAGAGACAGAGATAGAGACAGAGACAGAGAAAGAGACAGAGAAAGAGAGTACACAGTGGAGTTGCAGAAGCTGTTCTGAGACCTTCCTGTTATATCTTTTATTTTTCATACTTTTCTCTCAAGTTCCCAGATGCTGGCATGAACCACATTTTTTCTCTAAATAGAGTAGAGCTCAAAGTTACATATTTTGATAACAGAACTTCAACATTTTTCAAAAGGTAAGCTAAAGTTTCAGAACCTTTAAATTTATGGAGTTAAGTTCAGCATGGGAAAGTAGTGAATCAAAAAACTATTTTGATTTGCCATGCTGTGTCCTTCAAATTTCTGAGACAGAGAGAGATTAAAGAAGCTTCTGCTATTTTGCTGAGGGTATGAACTATTAATTCATTAAATGCTGTTTTATTATAAGGTGTTTAGGGGATTATTATAAGGGGATTTCTGTATCTAGACTATAAGAGTTGGGGTATCCTAAAGATATAGATTATAAAAATTTCAATAATAAAAAGTGTTGGTAGAAGGGAGTCACATAGAGGGGTTTGATTGGGTTTTCCATCCATATTGTGGCCCAATTTTCAGGTCACAGGGATCAGTGTAGGACTGTGTCAAACTGAACTGACTTGATGTAACTTTGTTTCTCTGTGGGGGCTTTTGGCACAATCTCTCTTAACAGAAAAATATTTGGATTTAACAGCAAGGAAATTTTTAAGATTTTTACTACAGGGTATTCTGGGAAGATGGAGGCTTAGACAGAGCAAATCTTAAAACTTCCACACCCTTATGCATCAAGATAGAAAACAATGTGCTTTGGGAAGAAAGTGGACCAAATCTAATAACGGGACAGAGCAGGGGGGAGACCTACTGCAACACAACTAAAGACATATGCCAAGAAAAAGGCTTAATTTCTTGAACTGTGGGTCTGAGGGTATAGAAGGAGAATCCCAGGAAGCCTCCTCCACGTGCTGTGAAAAGTCTCTAGGGGCCTGGGAAATCTCAGGCACACAGGTCCAGAGAGAGAGCCCTTGCTGGCTCCAGACTCGGGGAGTTGAACACAGGCACTGGAGAGGTGACTAGAGAAGAAAACTAGAGAAACACAGCAAAAACGTCCAGAAGATGGTGGCTTAAAGAGAGCAAAAGATCAGACTGAAGGTCACTTGGCTTCCTCATTTGTAGATAGAAAACAAAGGAATTCAAGAGGAAAGAAAATCAGATCAAACACCAGGACAGCACAGGGGGACCCCTCTGCTGGACTGCTCAGCTCAGGGGAAATGCTGCTTCTTATCCCCCCATGGTTTTTTTGTTTGTTTGTTTGTTTGTTTTTCCCTTCTCCAAAGGTTTTAGCCTCAGGGCAAATTAAACAGTAAGACTAATCCAATCAATACAGGATTAATCCTATCAATTGGACAGACAAGAAGTCTTCAGAAAGCAGAGAAAGTAACTACAAACCTCCATTGCCAGCTGAGGAAAGATCTTTCATCAAAGATCATTAAATACATCTGCTCAAACTAGCAGAACAGAAAAAGGAAAAAAATATCAGTAAACAACAGAAAAAGAGAAAAGAAATGACAATTGACAACTTCTTCCAAGGAAGGGAAAAGAGAGCAAATGAAATAGAAATAGAAGAAGAGGAAGAAGTTCCAGTGAATTGGACACAGGCTTTGGAAGATGTCAAAATTCAATTTCAGGAACTCAAAAAGCAATGAAGAGAGGCTGAAGACAATTTGAAAAAGGAAATACATGAACTAAGATAAGAAAATAAAGTCTTAAAGGACAGAATTGGCCAGCTTGAAAATGAAGCAAAGAAGGCAAAAGATGATCTACAAAGAAAATCAGACCAGAAGGAGAGGGATGACCAAAAAGCCAGGGAAGAAACTCAGTCTTTAAAAAACAGAACTCAACAACTAGAAGCAAATGACTTCACAAGGCAGCAAGAATATATAAAACAAAATTTAAAAATGAAAGATTTGAGGAGAATATAAAGCACCTCATTGATTCAATCAAAGATCTAGAGAATAGAGCTAGAAGAGACATTTTAAGAATTATTGGCTTACCAGAACATCATGATAAAAGAAAAAGTTTAGGTAGCATTCTACAAAAAATTATCAGAGAAAAGTGCCCAGAAATTCTCAAACAAGAGGGGAAAGTAGAAATTGAAAGAATCCACAGATCACCTTCTACGTTTAATCCACAACAGACAACTTCCAGGATTATTATAGCCAAATTCAAAAACTACCAGACCAAGGAAATTACAAGCTGCTAAAAAAGGAGTCATTCAGATATCAGAGAACCACAGTTAGGATAACACAGGATCTGGCTACATCTACATTAAAGGACTAGAAGGCATGGAACACAATATTCCAAAAAGCAAGAGAACTGAGTCTACAACCAAGAATCAACTATCCAGCAAAAGTAAGTATATTATTGCAGGGGAAAGTATGGTCATTCAATAAAATTGAGGACTTCCAAGCATTCATAAAGAAAAAACCAGACTTAAACAGAGATCTTGCTGCCCAAACCCAGAACTCAAGAGTATCACCATAAGGTAATTAAGAGAATGTGGGGAGGGGAAAAATCTTTTCTTTGAGGGACTCAATAAGTTCAATCAATTTGTATCACAAGAAGAAAAGAAAATATTGGCAAATATTAAAAATTGTTATTACCAACAGAGTAACTAGAAGAAGTTTACATAGAGGGAACAGTCAAGGGATGTGTGTATATATATACATATGTGTGTATATGTATGTATGTATAAATATATACAAAACTAGAGGGGGGAAAGAAGATAATATTAAGAAAAATAGGGAAACAAACAAAAAGGAGTAAATTTATATTCCATAAAGAAGCATGTGGAGCCAACAGGGAAGAATAACAATATACTATAAGGGTAAAGAGGTGGGCGAGAAAAAATATTTAATACTTAAGTGCATTGAAATTAACTTAAAGAGGGAAGAACAATCAGATCCATTGGGGCAGAAAATTGATTTGTGCCCTATAGAGAAGTTGAAGGATAACAAAAGGACTGGTGGAGAGGGAACTAACACTAGGAAGGGAGAGGGCAGGGGGGTTTAGCTTAAAAAGATCCTAAAGAATAAAAGGGGAATAAGAAGGGAGAGGGGAGAAAGGGAAATATTATAAGGGAGGGGATTAGGGGAGCTGATTAAAAACAAAACACTGGTATAGAAGGAAATTGTGGGAAGTCAATAAGAGAATAGATAAAAATCTGAGACTCCTCTTTTGACCCCTTTTGTGATCTTTGTGATTTCTTGTTGAAAAGTATTGTGGCCTTATTGAAAAGTTTTAAGTTCCTAGCAAACCTGAATTTAAAGGGATAACACTGTTCCCCTTTGACCAGGAATGCTGCTGCCTGGTAGAGCCAAGGCCAAAATCTTAGCAGGGGCAGTTCGACCCTGAGAGGGATACTCCCCAACTTGGCTTCCTGATAAGAACCCAGTCAAAATTCAGCCTTGGCCTTGGTCTATTCTAAAACCAATGTTTTGTGTTTTGATGTGACATAATTTGTAACTTCTGTGCATCTGCAAAGTTTTGAGGGGGTTCTTTTGTGTGAAATATATATAATATATATAATAAACTGGTTATTTCAGGAGCAGAGCCAGGAGAACATTGTACACAGCTCTGTACACAGAGACCAATACACTGTGCTAAAATCGAATGTAATGGACTTCTGAACTAACAGCAATGCAATGACCCAGGACAATTCTGAGGGATTAATGGAAAAGAATGCTACCCACATTCAGAGAAAGAACTACAGAAGTGGAAACACAGAAGAAAAACAACTGCTTGAACACATGGGTTGATGCAGACATGATTGGTGATGCATACTTGAAATGACCACATCAATGCAACTATCAATAATATGTAAATAAGTCTTGATTGATGACACATGTTAAAACCAGTGGAAATGTGCATCAGCTATGGGGGGAGGTGTTTGGGGTGGTGAAGGGGAAAGTAAGAACATGAATCATGTAAGCATGGAAAATTTCTCTAAAAAAATTTTTTTAAAGAAAAAAAAAGTTCACTTCACAAATTGATGTTTCAGCTATAAATTTGTATATTAAATTCCCCTCCTTCGACTACTTAAAAAATATAGGTATACAACTATGAATGTTTGAATATGCATCCTGTGTCATATGTCTAAGCAAACCTCTGGAAATTTTCAAACTATTAGTTGGAAAGATGAAAGAACTGGCTTAAAATTTTTCTTTATGACTCAATAGACCAAGAATTTTTAACAGTAGGAAGAAGAAACCATTTGGTTAGTATGTATCAAAATATCAAGTGATGTATATTTTCTTATATATGTATATACACACACACAAGTCAGAAGAGTATACAAATGTCAAAAATTAACTTATTACTTTAAATATTTTGTGAACCAAATATTTTTTAATTTTTATTTATTTATTTATATTATTCATGTTTTTACTCTCCCCTACACACACACACACACACACATACACCCATAGCCATTGCACATTTCCACTGGTTTTAACATGTGTCATCTATCAAGACCTATTTCCATATTATTGATAGTTGCATTGGTGTGGTCCTTTCAAGTCTACATCCCCAATCATGGAAAAAAAATTAAAATTTAAACAAACATATCAAAAAATTTAATGGATTTTAAAATGATACATGTTTGAGTCATTCTACTTGAAGAGATAAGATTTATTTAGATGAAGAATTCCTGACGTATTTGGTTAAAACAAAGTCACATCACTCTAAAGATTAAGTTCATGTATAACAAGACCTCAGAATATTGCAGGAATATTGAAAGTTAGCAGTACCATAAGGCTTTAAGTCTTACAAAATATTTTACACATTCTATCCCATTTGATTCTCATTTCCCTGTTTGGAAAGTGATATTATTATTCACACTTTAAAGATGAGAAAACTGAGGCTAGAAGATATTAAGTGACATTCAAGAAAATAGTATTTGGAGAAAGGAAATTATTTACTGCAGGTCACACAAGTAGTGAGTAGCACAGCAGGAATTTTAACCCAGATCCTATGAAAATTTATATTTTTATTCTGTCAATAGGCACTGGCCATTGGAGAAAAGATAACAGTTTCCAAGGTATATTTTATCAAACATTCATCAGTCAAATCCATCAGAATAAAAGCCAGAATGTCAGGATTGGAAAGGGCCTCAGAGACCATGTGTTTCCAAAAACACTTAAAGGAAAACACTCACTACAAATTTTCAAAAAGTGGTCACCTGTCCAGTCTCATGAAAACTTCCAAAGGAATGAAATCTATTTTTCCCATAAGAAAGTTGGGGGAAAGAGTCATAATTCATGTTTACATCATTCTTTCATGTTTATAAAGAGCTTCTTTTACAACTCTATGAAAAAGGCAGAACCAGTATTATTAGCCCCATTTCATAGATATTGAAATTGAGCCTCAGTGAGGTTAGGTGACTTGTCCAAGGTCACAAGACTAGTAGAGCCAGAACTCTCCCTCTAGTAATGTTCTTTCTATTGCACCACATTGAATACCAAGACCTCATACTTTTTATCTTGGACAAGATGGATGGTCAGGTAATAGTTGAAACTTTTTTCCAAGTATTTTAAGCTTTGAAATTTAAGGTTTTTAAATGGATTCTAGAGTATAAGAAAAAATACTTGGCTTGGAATCAGGAGACTTAAGTTAAAATCCCAGCCCTAACAATGACCAATAAATAAACTTGAACAAATCAGCAAATTATTTTATTTCTCTGAACCTCAAGTTCCCCATATACAAACTATGGCCAATTTAATTTGCACTAATTACCTCCCAGGTGTACGGCTTAAATTTATGGTTGGACTAAATATAAGAAATGTGGTCGTGGATTTATAACTCAAGTCAAAATGACTTTTTAGAGTTTACTTACAAAACAGGTATAAGAGTGAAAGTAGAGAAATGAGAAAGGATAGAGAAGATATGTATCCTATCACACTAGATATTTGCTCTGGCCCGGCTCAAACCAGGCAGGGATCAATAACCCAATACAGGAGGACCCTCAGCCAGTGGATCCAGTGGTGAATAAAGCAAGGGTTTCACCCATGAGGCCTCCCTCAAGGCAGGGAGGCCTCTCTGGAAACTAATCTCTCCAGAAGCCAGGAAGAGAGTCAACTTTTCACTCACCCAATGAGTGACTCCAAATGGAGCATCTAAGAGCAGTCTTACCAAAAGCAGTCCAAGAGTCAGTATCCTAGTCCAAACCAAGGTCCCAAGCTGGAGTTCCTCCAAGACCAAGTCTGAAGAAGAAAAATCCATTTGGAGAGGAAGTTCAGGGTTTTTATAGTGCTTTTTCCATGTCACTTCCTGACCTTTCCTCCACTTTGCAGGGACCAATTGCAGTCTTTCAATTTGCTTAGCACTTTCCAGGGGGCAGTCAGTCACTTCTGGAGGACCACTTTAGTAAGTGGTTTGTGGACTTCTCTTACTTAACTTTTAAGCAGGGGGGTGTCTTCACTTTTTGTTGATAAATTTAAAAGTAGGCAGGGGAAAGTTAATCCTATCTTCACACCGGGAAATTATGAAGCTCCAAAAAGATAATACATGAATAAATCATGAGAACATGAGCTATTAAAAAAAAGACTAGATCTCTTTATCCCACTCACCTCGGTTGGAAATGCAAGGATACTCACAAGACCATTCCTCTTTGATTAGCATGGGAGCTTAGACTATCTCTTTTTCAGACCTGGGCCAGTTGACCCTTCCTTGGGCACCCAGTTTTCCAGATTAATGCTGAAAATAGTGCAGATATTTAGCTAAGTTCACTACAGTTCATAACTCCCTACATCAAGATATCTACCACCCTGGACTACTCCTGGACAACAAGGATTACTTGTATGGGGACTTACACTCTACTAAGCTATCATTCTTACTGCTCATCCTATATTTGTCCTCCTAGAAGATGTAGCCAAATATATTTGGAAGAAAATATAGAACATATTTTTGTCCAATTCTTCCTACAAAGGAAGATACTGAAGCCCACAGAGGGGAAGTGATTTGTAGAACATCATCGAGCTATAATTAGTGACAGATCCAGGGCTAGAATTCAGGTTTCTTGATTCTTAATCCCATATTCCTCTCATAGTGGTCATTTTCCACAATTATTCAGTAAGGAGGGAGATTATTTTCTTGTTCAGTCGTTTTCAGTCATGTCTCACTATTCAGGATCCTGGTTAGGGTTTTCTTGGCAAAGATTCTGGAGGATCTCACCACTTCCTTCTCCAGCTCATTTTATGCATCAGGAAACTGAGGCAAATAGAGTTTAGTGACTTCCCCAGGATGGTACAACTAGTAAGTGTCTAAGGTTAGATTTGAACTCAGGAAGACAAGTCTTCCTAATTCCAGACCCTCAATCTACTGCACCACCTAGCTGAAAAGGAGGTGGGGATTTATATCTACTGAGATGGAATGTTATATCCTTGTTTAGTATCTTTTCTAGGCTATGGAAATTAAGAAAGAAATACTTATAAAGCAATTACTCTGTAATAGGCACTGTGCTAAGTAGTTCAAAATATTTATTTTGATCCTAACAAAAAATCCTGGGAACTAGGTACTTTTATGGTCCTATTTAGTTGAGGAAGTTGAAACAGAATAACAGCTAGTAAGTATATTAATCTGGATTTGAACACAGGTCTTCCTGAATTCTGACCACTGCATCCCTAACTTCAGCCTTTTCTCAACTGTTGAATGACCTTTTAACAGTGTCTCATTTAATTTCATTTTGGACCTTGCAGTCTGGTCCCAGCAAGATCTGACTGGCCTATTACAAAAGCATTTTCTCTTCCCAGACAGAAGAAATAAGCCCATTCATGTGGCCACAAGTTGCCCTCTGAAAGTTATAAAATGATTATCTAGGGGGGAAAAGTCTTAGAAAAAAGCATTCCACTCCTTTGACACAGTGGATGTCACTTAACTGAACTTTATAGGCTCCAAAGAGTCTCTATTTCTGCACTGTCTTTTGGTTATATCTGTTTTGAAAACATAAGAGGCTAGGAGAGGTTTCAAGAATTCCTCTCAAGAATCTTCTGCAATAGAACTGTAAAGCTCTTTAAAGAAGAAATATATTCTGAGCAATAGAAAGCAGGAGCACAGAACCATCAGGTAATCATAAATTGGGCCTGCCACAAAGAACAAGGGACTGAGGCTCCCTGTTATATCATCAGGACCTGCTGAGATTCTATTCCCCTTCCCAGGCCCTCAATGGGACCACTTTCTTCTGTGTTGATAAAGGCAAGGGGTCAAGAAAGAGGAAGAGGGCATTCTCATTGAACCTGGACAGGTCTCAGATAAAGCCATACCTTCTCCTGGCTGTTTTCCCCAGGCCTCCTTCATCATAGCAGTTTGCCTTTGAGACCATCCCCCAGCTATTCTGTCTCTATCTTATTTGTACATAGTTGTTTTCATGTCATCTCCCCATTAGATGGTGAGTTCCATGAGATCAAGAATTATTTTTTTGTCTTTCTTTGAAGTACTCCCAGCAAATAGCATATCCCCTATGGGGGCACATGGCACATGTTGTTAGTGTTGAGTTGTTTCAGTCTTGGCCTACTCCTCATGACTCTACTTGGGATTTTCTTGGCAGAGATACTGGAGTGGTTTACCATTTCCTTCTCCAGTTCATTTTACAGATGAGGAAACTGAGGCAAACAAAGCTAAATAATTTGCCCAGGATCACTGAGCCATTAAATTTCTAAGGCCAAATTTGAACTCTAGAAGATGAATCTTCCTGACACTTTATCCACTCTGCCACCTAGCTGCCCAACAATGACAGCTGATTGATTGATTGGCTGGTTGGCCAGCCAATCACTTCTGGAGTATTATATTCCATTCTCTCTATCACATTAAAGGAACCACATTTTAGAAGGGATATCAATAAACTGGAATGTATCCAGAGAATAACTAGAATGATGAGAATACTAAAGACTATTCTCTAAATTTCAACTGAAGGAATTGGGAATCTTTCCTCTTAAGATGAAAAGACATAAGGGAAATATGACTTCTATATTCAAGTATTTGAAGAGCTGTCACAGGGAAGAAGTTTTAGGTGTATTCTCTGTAGTCTCAGCAAAGACTTGGGGCCCATGGGCAGAAGTTAAAAGGAGGTAGATATCAACTCTAAACAAATACCTTCCTGTTCATTAAAGCTGTCCAAAAGTTGAATGGGGTAACCCAACTGGAAGTAAATTACCTGCCACTAGAGGTCTGTAAGCAGAGAATGATTGGCCACAATTCAGGAATTTTTTAGACTGGATGTCTGAGGTCTCTATGACAATCAAAATGAAGTTCTGAGGGCTCTGAAATCCCCTAATCTGAGTGGGTCAGCCATTGGGAGAGTTACTCTTCTCTCTTTCCCCCTTTACTATCATGGTCATCTCCTTGGGTATCAAAGAACAGAGAAATTCATGACCTACTGCAGTCATTAACAAAATCCTTATTCCTTTCTAAAATCCTAAAAATGTGGACTTTAAACAGGACTGGCCAATACTCATGGGATGGAATTAGTCAAGTTAGAATAAGATATGAAGGGAAGGGTCTTATGAATTTGCCCTGTGTAAAAAGTGACAAAGACTGGTGAATTCTTGGTATTAGAAACCCCCAGGTATGGAAGTTCATTCTACCAATCTTCCCTGCAATTTATATTCTTAGGTATTAAAAGTATTAAACACAGGCCACAGGCAGCCCACAACTCCTGACTGCACCTGAACCAGTTTAAAATATAATTGATAAATATTTATTTAATATTTAATAATAATAATATTTATCATTTAAACTTATTTAGTAATATTTTAATGATAATGTTTAATATTTAAAATTATTTAACAAAATAAATAAATCTACAATCGCACATAGATATTACTACATTTTCAAATTAAATCAACATTAAGCCTACAGGGATTCTTATGGACAGATTGGTGGCCCCCTTTTCTATTTGAGTTTGACCCCACTCACCTAGAGTAGAGTATGAGGTGAAATGACTTACTCAAGGTTACACAATGAGGCTGTGGAGCTTGAATTGTCTTCCTGGCTTTAAGAAATTCTCTCTCCACTATTCCTAACTGCTTTTCATGCCTAAGTTAAAGCACAGTTTGATTTTTTTTCTTAAATTAAGTAGAATACCTTAAGAATAAAACACAGCTACAGTTTCAAGAATGAACAAGGTAATGAAGTGAACAAGGAAAGTGAATTTGACTGAATCAGTTAGTCCTTAATTATTTCTTAAGTGTCTACCATGTGCTAGGCACTGTGCTATGATCTGAGGATGCAAATAAAGGTGAAGCACAGGTCCTGTCCTCAAAAAGCTCACATTCTGGGAGGCAGCTAGATAGCTCAGTGGATTGAGAATCATACCCAGAGATTAGAGGTCCTGGGTTCAAATTTGGTTTCAGACACTCCCTAGATGTGTGGCCCTGGGCAAGTACTTAAAACCCATTGCCTAGCCCCTACTGCTTCTTCTGCCTTGGAACAAAAAACATAGTATTGATTCAAAGATGGAAGGTGAGGAATAAATTTAAAAACTTACATTCTAATTGAGATAACATGTAAGTAACATTAAAAACTACAGATGACATGATATACAGATTAGATGAGAAATAATCTTAGAGCAGTGGTTCCCAAACTTTTTTGGCCTACTGCCCCCTTTCCAGAAAAAAATATTACTTAGCCCCCTGGAAATTATTTTTTTTTTATTTTAATAGCAATTAATAGGAAAGATAGATACACCTGTGGCCATCACCACCTTCCTGGATTGCTGCAGCACCCACCAGGGGGCGGTGGCACCCACTTTGGGAATCACTGTCTTAGAGGAGAGAGCACTAGCCCTAGGAGTAGGAGTGAGTTAAGGAAAGACCTGAGAACAGCGTCCTGAAGAAGGTAAGACTTGAGCTGAGTCTTGGAGGAAGCAAGAGGTAGAAGTAGTCGATGATGGAACACATCGTTCCAAGTAGTGAGAACAGCCAGTGCTAGGATTTGAAGAAAGGCTATGGGAACAGCAAATAGGCATATGTATCAGGATCAGAGAGGTAAGTCAAGTAGTGTAAGAAGGCTTAAAAGAAAAAGAAACTCAGATTTTGTCTCGAACCAGAAAATGAGCAAATGTAATAAAAGATGTGAATAGTAAATGTTGGAGGTACAGGCATGAATGCACTGAGGTTGAAACTACGAACCAACATGACCATTTTGGAAAGCAATTTGGAATGATGCAAATAAAGTGACTATAATGTCCACACCCTTTGACTCAGACATTACTACTTAGGCTCATATGCCCAGGGAGGTCATTAAGAAAAAGAAAGGCTCCATAGACATTAATATATTTTTAGTAAGATGTTTGTGGTAGCAAAGAACTGAAACAAAGTTCAATTGGGGAATGAACTAAATGAATTGTGTTACATGAATGTAATGGATTATTACCATGTTACAGGAAAGGAAAAGTGGAAGGAATACAGAGAAGCAGAAAAAAGCCAGCATGAACTGATCCAGAATAAAGGAGGCAGCAGCAAGAAAACAATAGGTGCAATGACTCCAACAATGTAAATGGAAAATAAACAACTATAAAATATTCAGAAGTGAATATTATAACATTATGAAAAAAAAAGCATGGCCCAAAAGTGATAAGAGAAGATACCTCAACTTTCCTTTTTTGTAATGCTTCCTTTTGTTGCGTGCTGCATATAGTTTCTTTTTTCATTCTTCTGTCTTTTTTTCCCTTTAAAAATATCACTTAAGGGGGCAGCTGGGTAGCTCAGTGGATGGAGAGCCAGGCCTAGAGATGGGAGGTCCTAGGTTCAAATCTGGCCTCAGACACTTCCTAGCTGTGTGAACTTGGGTGAGTCACTTAACCACCATTGTCTAGCCCTTAGCAGTCTTCTGTCTTGGAAACAATACAGAGTGTTGATTCAACTTGTTTTATGGGTTGACTCTTTGGCAGAGGAAAAAAGAAGGATACTGGGAAAACTTCTGGTAATATAAAAAACAAAAGATAGCAATTTTTAATGAGACTAAAAAGGGAGGAAAAAGCCATGTTGTATAGAGCTTTAAATGTCAAAGAAGAGTTTATATTTGATACAGGAGGAAACAGGGAACCAATGGAACTCACTGGGGGAGGGATGGCAAGAGATGTGACATAAAGCAGTTTTAGAAAAATTACCTTGTCATATTAATGGTTAAGAAAAGATGTCAAAAGACAGAAAAAGAGGCATGCCAAGAGGATGAACTAGAACAATTTCATTCCCCAAATATATCCTCCTTTGGCACAGGGAGAGAAATACAAGAGAAGTGGCAATATTTTGCTAAGTGATTTTGAGTGCTTCCTAGAGAATATTAGTAAATGTTTAGGAATTGAGTCTACAAAAATGTCACCATACTTTGAGGATTAGTTGGCTTTTTAAACATTTTCTCCTTTAATTTTTAAAGTCTAGACAATTATTAAAAAGCCAATAAACCAAGCCCTAATTTGTAGCATTTGTCATTCATCCTGACTAGATATTTCTAGCATTCTCTGGGATTCTGATACTTCATCTTCAAAATAAGGAAGAATTAGATTACCTCTAGGATCAATTCTCATTCTATAAGAGACAAGTTGGCATAGTAGAAACTACACTGTACTTAGAGTCAGAAGGCTTAGATTAAAATCTTACAAACCTCAGAAACTTATCCAGTGGTTGTCACAACCCAACTTCTTGCTTTTTCCATTGAAAAATTCTATATAAATATGTGCTCTTATAAATGTAGCAATCTCTCTTTATACTCATCCTCACTGTTTCTGAAAGATCTTTCCTTCTCTCTTTACTCCTAAAAATCCTAACCATGCTTCAAACTCTAAATCTTTTCCACCAGTCCATTCCTTATAGCCCCATCTGGATTTAAGATCTTGCCTATGAACTCACACAGCACTTTATCTCATCTCTCTTTTCTCTATCCGTACTCTATTTTAAACTCCAGCTTCAGAGTAAAGACAAACTGGAGTGATATTCTGAGTCTGGTTTCATGGCCTGGATCATGAACTGGAAAGGATGCTATTAAGTCTAAAAACCTTCAGGACAGGAGACATATTTTCTCTCAATTTTATATCTCTCCCAACACCTAGCACAAAACTGCACATAGTAGGAAGTTAATAGATGATTTTTTTTATCATCCTTTACATCCTACTCACACATTCACATATTCACCACCCTAATTCAAGCCCTTATCACCTCTTCCCTAGACTTCCTATTTGATCTCTCCACTTCAAAACGTAATTCATTTCCTCTATAAAAAATAGTCCTACCAAGTTCATATCTAAATGTCATTCCCAAAGATCAATCCTTTTTCACTGGTGTAAAGATGAGGCACCAGGGATGTTAAAATATAACCTAATGGTTTGTGGGTACACACTGGGTTGAAGGAGAGACAGGACCAACAAGGATAAGGAGACCAGCGTTCACTGTTTTATCAGACACAAGAATGGCAGTTGGCCACAACGATCACCCAGCTCACCCTAGGCCAGGGTCTATGGAACCAGCAGGCAAGGTAAAAGTTTATACAGTTTTAATTGGGAAAATAATAATGAAGGATGGGAATAAGGGATTCTATACTTGAAAACTAAGGGACAAACCACAGGGGGCAGGGGAGGACTTAATTACTCTATCCTATTGACTTAAGCCAGGCAGGGCCCAAAGGAGCAATACTGGAGTCACAGGGAAGGCTCCCTCAAACGTAGTTGCAACCAGGTTTGATCAGCACAGCTAATGGGCCTGAGAGTGGTTTTGGGTTCTCACTGTAATCCAAGGATGATCACAGGATGCCAAGAGCCAAGGTGATCCAAGGTACCCAGGTAGAGAGAGTGAGCTTGAGATGCTGTCCACAAGATTCCAAACCACTTCCCCACTTGGTGCAGCTCTGCAGGTCTTGTCCACTTGCTGAAAGCCTTCACCTCTCAGGATCCCAGGGAATCAGGATGCAGATTTTCCCTAACTCTGAGATCTTCCAGGGTTAGCAACAGTTATGTCCAACCACTAATGGAGTCTCTCTCAGAGCACAAGTCCTACTTCCTGCTCCTTCATTCCATCTTGGAATCCTCCAACCCTTCCTGCTAGGTCCAACACTATTACTAAATTAATTACTAAATAAACCCTCACAACACTGGGAAGTATCAGTGCTGCAAACCCCAGTCAAAAATCCTTACCCCCCGATTCCAGTAGTTCACTTATGACCTTTCAAAACTCCCCAGCTAGTGTAGACTATACTCCTTTCAACTAGAATTTAGAAAAACAAGCCAAAAAAGGCCAATGACAAAAGGTTCTTCTAGGAGCCTCAGAAGGCTCTATTGCCCTTCCCCTTTCCATATAATCTCCCACCTAAAGGCAAGAGCAAAAGAGTCACTGAGATCCCCAAGAAAGTCTTGGGCAAAAGAGGTGATGGCTAAGTGTAACAGATCTTTTCCAATATCTCCCCTTCACCAGATGGTTAGCCAACCAGAACTGGTTACTGAATGTCTGTCTATCCATATTCTACAGACATTCCTGGGCACTTACCTGTTATCATGATACTCCCAAAAGCAAAATGGCTGAACAAATTGTGGTATATGCTGGTGATGGAATACTATTGTGCTCAAAGGAATAATAAAGTGGAGGAATTCTATGTGAACTGGAAAGACCTACAGAAATTGATGCAGAGTGAAAGGAGCAGAGCCAGAAGAACATTGTACACAAAGACTGATACACTGTGGTAAAATCGAATGTAATGGACGTCTGTACTAGCAGCAATGCAATGACCCAGTACAATTCTGAGGGACTTATGGAAAAGAACACTATCCACATGCAGAGGAAGGACTACAGGAGTGGAAACACAAAAGAAAAGCAACTACTTGAACACATCAGTTGATGAGGACATGGTTGGGGATGTAGACTCCAACAGCCACAGCAATGCAACTATCAATAATATACAAATAAGTCTTGATCAATGACACATGTTAAAACCAGTGCATCGGCTGTGGGGGATGAAGGGGGGCGAAGGGGAAAGTAAGAACATGAATCATGTAACCATGGAAAATTTCTCTAAAAAATAAAAATTTTAAAAATAATTCTCTAGCAACCCCCATGAGAAAAGTTTGTACCAGGTAAACAAGTTTCTGGGGTCTGCAAAGCAGATTTCACATATTTATATGAATATAAGTGACCCTATAAAGATATGGTCAGACACAAAAGTCATACACATATATGACATCCTGAGTTATCAATAATCATCTTTACTTTAGTCTTGCCACTATATGGATGTGTGTGTATATGTGTGTTGTCTCTTCCTTTCTCCCATTAGATAAATCATAGGAGTGTTTCATTTTTGTCATTGTATCCCTAGTGCATAACACAGTATCTTACAAATCTTAAGTTCATGATAAATACTCGTTGATTAATTGTTTGACAAGGCAACCTCCTTATTTTATAGATGAAAAAATGTGGGCTTAGGCAAGTAAAGTATTTCATCTGAGGTCAGACAGGAGCATAAATTTTATATGTATGGTTCAGGAGCTTAAGAACTCATGTATCAGTCACAGGACTGATCGTTTGAACTCTTGGCATAAAAGAGTTTTTTGAAGGCATTTTTCTGAAATATGGAAGATAGGATCAGCCCTGTAAATTTTCTACAGAGCTTCTAACAACTTGGAATGCACCAATTGCCTGTCGGTTTGTTCAGGATACTTTGAAATGTAGCTCAAGAAGTGATAACGGGATGATCACAGAAATAAATCAAGTTTGGTCCAGGAAACAACATCTATATTTTATGTGCCTGCTGCTGCTGGAATGCCTCAGTAATTGGTTTAAAAATATCTGTGACATCTGTTGATTCTTCTACTTTGGAGATAGAAGAAGCTTTATCTTTGTCTTCTTTGGAAAAAGATCATCCTGCAAGAGGTGGGGGCAGGCAGAGGGATGTAGCTAAATTTAACAATCTTCAGACCCTCCCGTGAAACAGCAATAATTAATATACAGGTCAACCTCACAGAGGGACATGCTCACTTAGCATAGTTTCTCATTTGACTAATTATTCAAGGAACAGGTTGTGCTTTGTGACTCAGGCATGTAAGCAAGTTTTCTTCATTGCCCATTGTGCTCAAAAGCAATGCCTCATTTCCTATGAGATTGGCTTAAAAAAAGTTATTCCCTACTTCATATTTCCATCTCTGAACAATCCCAAGGAATGACATGGTATGGTGGAGAAAGCATTGGTTCTAGGGTCAAAAGATCCAGATTCAAATTCTGATTGTATTATTAACTGGGTATGTGAACTTCAGAAGGAGGCAGACCTCCTTCTCTTAAACAGTCTAGGTCTCAGTTTCTCCTGCCAAAGAGGTCTATGACACAAAACAAATTAAGAACCCCTGGTAGATAATTCCAAAGCCCCTTCCAGCTCTAAGTCTTGTGATTTTCTAAGTAGTTGCTATGATTTCTTAAAACTTTAAAGCCTATAATGAAGAGGTATTGTTATTGTTCAGTCTTGTCCGACACAGATACTGGAGTAGTTTGCCATTTCCTTCTCCATTTCATTTTACAGATGAAGAAGCTGAGACAAATAAGGTTAAGTGACTTACCTAAGGTCACACCATTAGTAACTACATGACTTTCTTGAATATATGTCTGATTTGAACTTAAGTTTTCCCAACTCCAGACACCAAGACCTATCCACTGCATACTGCCTAGCTGCTTAGGTTATTGTCAGCGGTTCATTCTCATCTTTCTTCATGGAGTTTAGATAGAAATAGCCATAAGACAAATCACTATCTTTCTTACTGAGCATCAGGAAGACCTATGTTCTAAGCCTACCTAAATTTATTAGCTTTATGACCCTGGGAAAGTCACTTAGTACATAATCTCTCACCTGAAGTCTCAGTATCCTCATCTGTAAAATGGTAGTAGCACCTACATCACAGAATTGCTTTGATGATTAAATGAGATATTTGAAAAGTGCTCGGCAAACCTTAAAACTAGCTAATATAAAAGGCCCCAATAAGCTATAAAAATTATACCAAATACTGTAAATTAATGCTAGCTATTATTATTATTTAATATTCTTCATATGATTATACAATAACAACTACTTTTATTATCATTTAGTCAATGAGACTGCCCGGTACAATGGAAAATAACTATGATATTTTAAGTTATACTCACTTTTAAATAGGTCTTAAGAATTTAACTTCTAACTTCTTACAGGTGTTGTGTGGGAGAATTAAATATAGTACATAAAGAATTCATACTGGCTAAGAGAGAAAATAGTTTGTGGAGTGAATATTAGAATTTTGAATATGTTTTTATGTGCTAGAGATATATTTTTCTCTGTGGGAATGCATCTCTAATAGGATAATGGAAGATTGTGGGGAAATACAATTTGATATAAAAATACTGTAGATTTGTCTAATATTTTAAATATAATTTTTCAGAAATACCACTGAGACTTAAAACATGGTCTACCACTTCAATCAATACCAAATGTTCAAGCCGTTACATATACAAAAACGTATTAGAAATTTAAGGGAGCAACAATGGGCTTTAAAGCATATTATCTTTCACAGTGTATATTTACAGTTTAATTTTGTAGTTTCAGTTTTCTATGAATGTGCTTTTACAACAATTACAAATACAGAATTGTATTTTGCTGGATGATACATTTATGACCCAGATCAAATAGTGTATTGTTTCCTAGTTAGGGGAGGCAAGCAAGGTAAGGAGATGGTTTGGATCTTATAATTTTGGAAAACATATATTGAAAATTATTACATGTAATAGGAAAAATAAAATAGCATTGAATAAAAAATAGGGGTGTGGTTGTATAAAGTCAGCATGAGTGACTCCATGCTGAAAACCTTGCTTAAATGTTGTGTACACGGGCAACCAGCCTGAAGAGAAATACCCTTGTAAGTGAATACTTAGGCATGGATGAAGAACATGGATGAAGTAACACATCCCATCTCCTTTTTTAACGGGGACCAGTCACCTTACTTTTGCACTTTGGTGGAAATTCTTTACTCCTGAGGGGCAGAGCCAAGATGGTGGCTTAGTAGCAGCAAAAGCTGAAACAACTCTGACAATTGTTCCAAACCCAGCCTTTAAAAAGTACTTCTAAATGACAGGAGTTAAAATCCAACAGCAACATAGAGAGAGGGAGGTCTCCTGATGAACACAACTTGAAAGGTAGTCAGATAGAGTCAATTTTCACAGAATAAGGGGGAATTGGAAGCAAAATTACACATGGTAGAATGCTGACTGGCCATCCCCCACCCACTGTGCAAATTCTGAGACACAGGCCAAATTTTGGATCCTAGGACTCTGCCTACACCAACAAGAGAGCACCGCATGACCCACATCTACCCAAGCCTGTGAAGTCTCAGGTCCTGGCAGCAGCTCATAATGAGAAGCAAAAGTCAATAGTATTTGGCCCTTTCAAACCTGCATTATAGCAAAATCCTAGCCCCAAGCCATAATAGCTCATAGTGCTGAGTCCTACAATCCATCAGTAGAAGAGACAGGATCATCAGCTTTCAGAACTCCCAGTCCAGAGACAAAAAAAAACCTGGGAAAATGATCAAATAGCAAGAGAAACACCTAACTATAAAAAATTTATATAGAGACATAAAGCAAGGCACAGTGTCATTAAGGCACAGTGAGATCCAAGCAACCACATGTCAAACTTTAAGGAAAAATGGGAATTGGTCTCAGGTACTAGAAAAACTCAAAAAGGAATTAAAAAATCAAATAAGGTGGAAGAAAATGGGGAAAATAAGTAAAAGTAATGAAAAAGAAAATAACAGCTTAAAAAGCAATATTGGCCAAGTGGGAAAAAAGAGGAACAAAAATAGACTGAAAGGAAAAGAAGGACCAAAAAGTCATGGGAGAAATTAATGCTTTAAAAATTAGAATTTAGGCCTAGAGACGGGAGGTCCTAGGTTCAAATCTGGCCTCAGACACTTCCCAGCTGTGTGACCCTGGGCAAGTCACTTGACCCCCATTGCCTACCCTTACCATTCTTCTGCCTTTGGCTCCAAGACAGAAGGTAAGGGTTTAAAAAAATTTTTTTTAAATAATAAATCTTAATAAATAAATAAATAAATAAATAAATAAATTAGAATTTAGCAAATAGAAACTAATGACTTTATGAGACATCAAGAAAAAATAAAACAAAATCAAAATAATGAAAAAATAGAAGAAAATATGAACTATCTCATTGAAAAAATTGACCCTGAAAATAGATACAGGAGAGACAATCTAAAAATTATTGGACTACCTGATTTTAAAAAGCATTGCCATCATATTACAATAAATTATCCAAGAAAACTGCCCTGATATTCTTGACCAAGAGAGTAAAATAGTAACTGCAAGAATCCACAGATCACCAACTGCAATAAATCCCCAAATGACAAATCCTAGGAATGTTATAGCCAAGTTCAAGAGCTCTGAGGCCAAGAAGAAAATACTTCAAGAAACCAGAAAGAAACAATTCAAATATCTAGGAGCCCTGATCAGGATTACACAAGATTTGGCAGCTTCTACATTGAAGGACTGGAAGACTTAGAATATGATATTCTGGAAGGTAAAAGAACTGGGTTTACAACCAAGAATCACCTCCCCATCAAAATTGACTATATTCTTTCAGAGAGAAAATATGGTCATTTAATAAAATAGAATATTTCTAAAATTCCTAAAGAAAACATCAAATTTATGTAGAAAATGTGATGTCCAAATACAAAATTCAAGAGAAACATAAAAAAGTAAACTAAGAAAGAGAAGAAATTTAAGGGGCCTCAATAAGGTTGAATTGTTTATATTTCTAACTAATATAATAAAAATTATAATCCTGCCTAAATTAATTTACTTATTCAGTGCCATACCAATTAAATTGCCAAATAACTATTTTATAGAACTAGAAAAAATAATAACAAAATTCATCCAGAAGAACAAGACCAAGAATATCAAGGGAATTAAATTTTTAAAAATTTGAAGGATGATGGTCTATCAGTAATAGACCTTAAAATGTACTATAAAGCAGTCATCAACATAAGATGATGATTACTAAAAAATTAAAGGGTGGATCTATGGAATTATATTAGGGGTAAGTGACCTCAGCAATCTAATATTTGATAAACCCAAAGATCTCAGCTTCTGGGATAAAAACTTGCTATTTGGCAAAAAATGCTAGAAAATTAGAAAACAGTAAGGCAAAATTTAAGTTTAGATCAATATCTCACACCCTATACCTAGATAAGATCAAAATAGGCATATGATTTAAACATAAAGAGTAATGTTATAGGTAAATTAGGGGAACATAGAATAATTTACCTATCAGGTGTATGGAAAAGGGAAGAATTTATAACTAAACAAGAGATAGAGAACATTACAAGATGTGAAATGACTAATTTCAATCATATTAAATTAAAAAGGGTTTTGTACAAACAAAACCAATGCAACTAAGATTAGAAGGGAAACAACAAACTGGGGAAAAAACTTTCATAATAAATTATTCTTAAGGACTCATTTCTCAATATATAAAGAAAAGTAAAATTTATAAGAATCCAAGTCATTCCCCAATTGATAAATGGTCAAAGGCTATGAATAGGCAGTTTTTAAGATAAAAAAAGTCAAAGCTATTAATCATCTTGATTAATCCATCTTGATTAGAGAAATCCATATTCAAACAACTCTGAGGTACCACCCCACACCTATCAGAATGGCCAATATGATAGTAAAGGAAAATGATAAGTGTTCAAAGGAATGTAGCAAAATTGAGACACTAATGCATTGCTGGTGGAATTGTGAACTGAGCCCAACATTCTGGGGGGCAATGTGGAATTATGCCCAAAAAGCTATTTTTAAAAATGCATACCTTTTGATCCAGTAATACCACTACAAAGTCTATATCCCAAAGAGAGGTTTCTTATTAATGGGAAAGGACCAATTTGTACAAAAATATTTATAACTTCTCTTTTTGTGGTGGCAAAGAATTGGAATACAAAAGGGATGTCCCTTAGTTGGGGAAAGGATGAACAAAATGTGGCATATGATAGTGATAGAATATTATCACTATAAGGAATGATGAATGGGATTATTTCAGAAAGAGCTGGAAAGACCTACATGAACTGATGCAGACTGAAATAAGCAGAAACAGGAAAACATTGTACACACTAATAGCAATATTGTTAAATGATCAAATGTAATAAATTTTGCTACTAACAGCAATACAGTCATCTGGGACAATTCTGAGGGACTTATGAAAAAGAATGCTATCTACCTTCAGTGAAAGAACTGTTGGAGTAGGAATGCAGATAAAAACATATGATTTATTATGTGTTTATTTGGGTATATGATTTGGGGTTTTGATTTTATCAGATTATTTGCTTACAAAAATGAATAATACAAAAATATGTTTTGTATGATAATAAATGTATAACCCAGATTGAATTGGTTGCTGGATCTAGGAGGCAGAGGGAAGAAGAGAAGGAAACAATTTGGATCATATAACTTAAGAAAACTTATGTGGAAATCTATTAAAATTTAATAATAAAAATAAAGTTCCTTCCAAAAGTAATTTTTAAAAAAAAGAAATTATTTGCTCCTATCTAGATTGTACAAAGTGTTCAGGGAAGATTGGTATCTCTTCTGTGAGGGATTGCCCAGCCCATTTCAGGAATGCTCATCATTTGCTTGGTGTCCAATTACTACTATAAAAGAAAAAGACTGGGCATAGATCTGAGAAAATCTGACTTTATTGTGAATGCACAATCATACAAGCCAGAGTTCTATAGATTCACCCAGTATGGTCTAATATCTTAAGGATTATACCTGACACATATTTATAATATAGGCAAGGTGTATATGATGATGTAATGGAGGCAACTAAACAAGGAAAGAAATTTTCAGTGCTCCTTCTCCTTATAACATGTCCCTTCTTCCTTGTGTAATATCATTTCTGCTATCCAAAATGCAACCGAGTCAAACCTCTTCAACTACCAATCTCAAACCCTGACTACCTTCAATTCTGATATCACTTGATCATCTATAGCTTTAGCCAAGGGATTCCCTTACACCTCTTTCCTTCAGTTCCCTGACTCCCTTTCCCTAAGTCTGTTATCATTAAATCTTGAAACTTACTTGGTGGATGTCATTCTTACCCCAGGGATCATCAAACATATCCTTGGGTATCTGAAGGAAGAGGGATTACTCAAACTAAAGTTAAGTCGCAGTCACTAGCATTATCCATTGATTTGGAGCCAGGAGAAGGAGTCAAAGGAACTATGTGGTCTAACCCACAGTCTCTTTACTTGATCATTTGTTCCTGGGACACTGTTATATTGAAGCTGGATGGATTAGTTCATTCACAAATATTCCTGTGGGGTCCTTAGTGTTCATCACCACAACTTAAAGGTTACCTAGGGATTCCCACACTCACTCAGCTTCAGCTCCTCATACCATCAGAGGACCTTGTGCCATCCATTATCATATAACACTTGTAATACATCCTTGGATGCTGAGGATATGTCAAAATGCTCTGGGTCAAGGAAATGTTACAAGGTATTTAAGGGAGATTGCTTAACTCCAAATCATAATTATGATTACTGATAATTCTTTTTATGATTGATGTTTATTGTTTCTAATACTCAGTCAAACAACTAATAACTGGATTACTTTTTACTACAAATCAAGTCACAACTTAACAAACAACTAATAACTGGACTACTTTTTACTACAAGTACAAGTCACAACTTAACAAATTAAGAAAGATTAAAAACTAATTAATTATAAATTTCTCCCTTTACCACCCAGCTCTCACCTGTGCCCAGCAGCCACACCCTGGTAAAATCCTCTACAGGTGGGCTAAACCTGGTTGAAAGTAACCAATAAGCCTCAAATCCATTGGTGAATTAGGGAAGAATATACCCCACGCATATGAAGACTTCCTCCAGGAGAATGGGTGGATGAGAACAATTTGTTCCAACAGTCATGAAAGCATCTGAAGCAATCTCTGTGGAGTTTTATTTAGTCATTCATTGAAGATCACAAGGTCACCACTGCATCCTGGGCCATTGCCAATCATTCTTGATTTTTGTCTTACCACTGGACTTTGATGACTCCAGAAGAGAGTATGAAGCTAACAGCTTTATATAACTAAGCCTTACTTAAATCCAGTTCATGCTTAAGTCAGAAGACATTACCCATTGATTTCCTTTTGGTCCTTTTCCAAGTATGAAGGACAACAACCAACCAATTCCTATCTATAACAATCCCTCTCCCGAAGTGTTGAATTTGAAATTTGTCCACACACTCAACTCCTTGCTGCATTGGTGTGCTAATAAAATATGTTCACCTTTCTTTTCCTGAGTTTGCATTATTGGCCAACATGAGGTCCCAACCAAGATTTCTTTTAATATTTTCCCATGGAGGAGGAGGAAGAAAGAAAATAGAAATACTTGGTAGCTAGGGGGGAAATTAATAAAATAGAGAGTACCAAAATGCTCTATTCATCAAGAGAATTGGTCAGGGATTTTGAAAATCAATTTGAAACTATATGGTAGAAGGTATCATCTAGCTCACCTATCTTATTAACTATCTTATTCTTTCCCAAAGTCAAGAATCACCTGAATGTATGTATTACTTCCCACCTCAAATTTCCAGTCTCCTCCTCTATGGTTTTCCAGGCTATTCCTCTCAGGAGACTATTTAACCCTGCTGTGCCTCCTGGATATTTCAGTGCTCCATGCTGTGTGGGACCCCAGATTATAATCTTCTTTCCTCAGATCAATGACACATGTAAAACCTAGTAAAATTGCACGTTGGCTATGGGAAGAGGGGAGGGGAAGAACATGAGTCATATAACCATGGAAAATTTTTCATAATTAATCAATAAAATTAAAATAAAATTTTAAAATATGCATATATATAATCTTCTTACCTCAGTTAAAGACCCTTTATTATTACTACTTTGGTAATTTTGTTTATTCAGATTATCAGTTTTCTTAAAGCATCTAAAATAACCATACTCTTTGATGCAAAAATTCTATTACTACCTAAACCCTTAACTCCAAGAAGGTCAATAATAAAAGAAAGTCACTGGGGGCAGCTCAGTGGATAGAGATCCAGGACTAAAGACAGAAGATCCTGGGTTCAAATTTGGCCTTTAACACTTCCTAGTTCTACAACACTGAGCAAGATACTTAACCACCCCCCCAATGCCTATCACTTACCTCTCTTCTGCCTCAGAACCCACACATAATATTGATTGTAAGACAGAAGGTAAAGGTTTAAAAAAAGAATGGTCTCATAACCCCCCCCAAATAATCATAACAATATTTTTCATAGAAAAGTTCTTATTGTTTTCAAAGTGATTTGTTTTTACAATGTTTCAATACATAAATATTTTTCCTGGTTTTGTTAATTATTTTTTTCATCAACAGTTTGAATAAATATATTCAAATTGTTCGTTTTAAAAACTGATGTTATACATAGAGTAGCTATATGGTACCTTGGATAGGGCTTGGGGCCTAAAGTCAGGAAGGTTTCTTTGTGACCCTTGGCAAGTCACTTAACCCCATTTGCCTCAGTTCCTCATCTGTAAAATGAGCTGGAAAAAGAAATGACAAACTACTGCAGTATATTTACCAAGAAAATCCCAAAATGGGTCACAAAGATTTAGATTCTACTAAAACAACTGAATAACAACAAAATTCTTCTCTTTCTACATGCTTTACTCTGTGTTAGTTCACATGCCTTTCTATATATTCTTTGAAATCATCTCATTTCATATAGTACAATAGGCATGTATTGTAAATTATTCAATTCTTCCTTAATTGATGGATGCACCTTTAGTTTATGGGGTTTTGCTACTCTGTAAAGCTACTATAAATATATTTCCAGTTTCTTTTATCACTTTTCACCAAAGAACTAGAGGGCTATAACTGGGTCAAAGAGAATACAAATTTTAATAACTTATTTGTGTAAAATTCCAATTGCTTTCCAGAATGACTTATACCCATTCACACCTCCACCAAAGTACGTTATTGTGCCTGTTTTTTTCACTCTTCCAACATTTATCATTTTTCTTTTTTGTAATCTTTGCTACTCTGCACCATATGAAATGGAATCTCAAAATTGCTTCAATTTACATTTCTCTAATTAATAGTGATTTGAAGCATTTTTTTTTAATTTTTTATAAACCCTTGTACTTCGGTGTATTGTCTCATAGGTGGAAGATTGGTAAGGGTGGGCAATGGGGGTCAAGTGACTTGCCCAGGGTCACACAGCTGGGAAGTGGCTGAGGCCAGGTTTGAACCTAGGACCTCCTGTCTCTAGGCCTGACTCTCACTCCACTGAGCTACCCATCTGCCCCCAGCATTTTTTAAAATATAGCTATATATAACCTCACCTCCCCAGAACTGTCTGCTCATATCATTAGACCATTTGTCAACTGGGGAATGGCTCTTTTCCTTATAAATTTGGATCAGTTCCTTATACATCTTAGAAATGAGACCTTTGCCAGAGAAACTTATTACAAAAAAATTTTCCCATATAATTATTTTCCTTCTAATGATAACTTCATCAGATTTCTTTATGCAAAAATATTTAATTTTGTATAATCAAAACTATCCATTTTATCTTCTTTGATCCTCTTTATTTCTTATTTTGTCATGAACTTTTCAACTATTTATAAGTATCTCAAAGATTATATCACAAAGCAATTAAAAGATTGTACTTATACCAGAAATGTAGTTAGTTTTACTTTAATAGAACTATAAACAATTACCAAATTAATTTAAAAATCAAAGAATACATTTACATCAATAGATGCAGAAAAATTTAGACAAAATACAAGTAATTTATATTAAAAAAAGAAAATACAGGAATATTTTGATTGACTTTTTCTCAGAATGATAAATAGTATATACTTAAAACCAAAAGTTATTGTGATTCATAAAGGATAAAAGAATCTTTTCCTATAAATTCAGATGTGAAATAGTGATGTTACTTCTAATTTTTAATTCTTACTTTCTCTCTTGGAATTGATACTAAATATAGGTTCGATGGGAGAAGAGCAGTAATGGGATTAAGTGACTTGCCCAGGGTCACAGGGCTAGGAAGTATCTGAGGTCAGATTTGAAACATTTCCCACCTCCGGTCCAGGCTCTCTGTCCACTGAACCACCTACCTGCCCCTACCATTTCTATTTGACATAGTACTGGAAATGTTGGCTATACCAAAAAGAAGAGAAAAAGAAAATGAGAAAAAATCATAAGTAAAGAAGAAACCAAATGATCACTTTCTGCAGATGATATGATGGTTGTTATAAATAAAAGGTCCAAGGGAGATGTATAGATGTACAATGATGTTCATGTATCTATCTGTACTCTCCTCAGCTGCAATTATTGGGAGGAACACCTACTCCTAATACCCTTGACTGCTACTATGTTATCCCTTCTTTTTAACAGCTGCCCAGTAAGGTCCCTCAAGAGGTTAGATAGATGGGTATCCTATCCAGGTCCAGCCTGGGGTTGGATAGATTAGCACTGGGCTATTGATTTGCCTTGGATAACATTTAGGATCTGACTGTTTTTGACTCCCTTCCCCAGGGTCATGATAGACAGACCACTCAGGAAGGTACTTATTGTTGAACACCCTTTATCTATAACCAGGAAAAGGATAACAAGGTTAAGGATTGGGGATTGGAGACCCTATTGATTTATTATCTATAAACTAGTTGACAATCAGGACTGGAGGCTATTGATCAAATGAAACCTGGAGATTTGCTCACTCCCACTATCTCTGGCCAGACCTGGCCACAGTCAAGCCAGAGAAAAGGGAAGCTATTGATGCAGCTGTATTGATGGTCTTATTCTCTCAGCTTTCTCACTACCAGTGTTGGTGATGCACTAGCTTTCACAGTCTATCAGGAAATAGCTTCAGAGTTATTCTAACCCTCTTCTTCATAGACCTCCCTGCCACCCTTCAAGCACCCACTCAGTTCAGAGAGACTTCCCAGTCCAGAGACTCCTGTCCAGAGACCTCCAGAGAGAGACTCCCTCAAAGTGGCTGTCAGGGGTATTTATACCATGGGGCCAACCAACGTGACCCAGGAGCCAACCCCTGACTCACAGCACCTGGGAACATTCCTAGTCTTCCAACCGCCGTCCCTGGCAGTCAAGGTGGCATCCATCATTTCCCAGATTATGAATATAGCATGGTGTCTTAACCTAAAAGAGTCAACAAAAATTAATTGAAAAAAAACTTTAGCAAATTTTTCAGATATAAAATAAGTTTTAAAAAATCACTAGCATTTTTATGTACTACCCTTTAAGTCCAGTAAGAAGTGATAGAAAGAGAAATGCTATCTCAAATTACTATAAGAATATATTTAAACATTTAGTAAGCTACCATCCATGATACTCAGGAACTATATAAATAAAATAAAAATTACTCTTTACAGAAATATAGACCTAAATAATTAAAAGTATGTATTAATTGCTCATGAAAAATGGCCCAATATAATAAAAATGGCTATACTACCTAAATTGGTTTATTTATTCAATACCATATTAATTGAACTACCAAAAATCTATGTTCCCACATGTTCACACTATAAAGTTTGTTATCCATAATTTTAGTTACCTTCAGTCATTTCAGGGGAGAGAGGGAGGCAAGAAAAGGTTGCCACTGAACAAGGGAAGGATCCAGCACACAGTTCAAGGAGACATGGAGGGAACCCAAGTAACAGATGAAAGGTAGACACTTGGTAATCAGGCAGGTGGGTAAGTGGGCTTAGTGGAGCTGGGTTTGAGATTCATCCTCAGAAGTAGTCTTCCCATAGGTTTTGTCTCTTTACATGATAGTTTTTTTGCTTTCACTTGAAAGGTTTTTAAAGGTTTTTTTGTTGGGGGGGGATGAGGGTGGTGAGAAGCTGTAGAGCCAATCTAAGGGTAATGAGCAGGGAGAGAGAGCACAGTAATAGACAGTAAAGTTAAAGTAGGTGTTAAAAGTTAAAACAAAATTGTCTGAGGTCTCAGATACTCATTTGGATCTTGGAATGTATCCCCCACCAATAAGGAAGAACTATCATACAATACTATATAATAATGTATAATGTACTTTGTTATTGCTGTATTTAACTATAATGATGTCTTAATGTGGGGTTAATTTATCAGTTAAAATTTATTATACATATGTATGCACAAGAAAATCACATTATAAATGGAATCAGCAGATGCACTTATATTTGCAGTTTCAGCCATCCACATAAGTCTTAGACTATATTCCCTGCAAATGTGGGAATCCTATTGTATTTTATAGAACTCAAAAAATAATAACAAATTTTATATGGTGGGAAACAAGGTCAAGAATCTCAAGAGAAATAATGAAAATGAAGGGGCATCTACCAAGTGCCAGATCTTGAACTCTCCTACAAAACAGTTTTTATTCATATAATATGGTACTGTTTAAGAAATAGAGATCAGAAAAACTGATTAGGTACACAACATACGGAGGGAAACATATCTAATATCCTAGTATTTGATTAATACTAGACCCCAGATACTCAGATAAAGACCTAGTTGATGAAAACTGCTAGGAAAATAGATAATAGTATGGAAGAAATAAGATTTGGAGTAATACTTTATCTCTTATACAAATACCAGCCCCAAATAGATATTTCCTAGATATAAAAAAATCACATCATAAATTAGAGAGATGGAAAAAAATTACCTGTATTGAGGACCCAAGGCCTAATATGAAATACCAAAGGATGGAAACACAAAACAAAAGAGGTATGGGTAGAGAGATTAGAGGATACAATAAGAAAGAACCAGGAAGGTTTTATTATTGTTATACATTTGTTTCAAAAAATCTCATATAATTTTGAAGTTTGAATGGAAGAGACTATGTTGGTAAGGGACTTTACAATAGTATTTTGCTCTGCCAAACCAAAAGTTCTTTTTCTTACCAGCAACAAACAGTGAGCACAGTGGGGATTCTGCATTCTCTTCATCTTTCAGTCAGTTGGATGATGGCAACAACTTTAAAATCTTGTGGAAAACTGTCTTTCCCTATGTATACATTTATTAAGGATTCCTTCACTGCATGTACATACTATTATAATTATAATTTTACAAGTTGATGGTGATTGATAATAATAATAATAATAATAATAGACAGAGGTGGTTTCCCATGTCTTTGGCATTCCCCTCCTCCAGTTGCTTTGTAAATCAATTCTGTAATATCTTCACAATTACATCACTCCTAGTATGGATCTCCTCTATGTAAATTTGGTCTAATTCATTTATTTGTTTTAAATTCTTACATTCTGTCTTAGAATCAATTCTAAGGCAGAAGAGCAGGAAGAGCTTGGCAATTGGGGTTAAGTGTCTTTCCCAGGGTCACTTAGCTAAGAAGTATCTGAGGCCAGATATGAATCCATGTCTTCCTAACTCCAAGCCAGGCACTCTTCCACTCTGCTATCTAGCTGCCCCAATTTGGACTAATTTAGTGTTTTCTTGGATTTATTCTCTTTAGTGAAAAAGAGTCCTACCTTTCCAATAGGTGAGTTTTTGCCTGATCTTAACTGGGTCCTAGACCTAAACACATCTCCTTCCCTTCTCTACTTGAGCCATTACCTCTACCTCCTCCCCATCAGTCTTATGGGTCTACTTGCCTTGAGAGTATTTTACCCAGTCTTACATTAGGACACACCTCAGTAACACTTTCCAACATGATCCATACTGCCAACTTGCCCTGCAGGCTCTCTGATGCTCAACCTTTGGTTTTTCAGGTCTTTACATATTGTCTTCCCCAATTAGAATATAATCTCCTTGAGGGCAAGTACCATCTTGTTTCATTTTATGTGTTTCTCCAGTGTTTAGCACAGTGTCTAGCACATAGTAAGCCCTTAATAAATGCTTTATCTATATATCTGGCACCATTTCTGCCTTTTTTTGTAAAATCTCTACCAAGATTGGCTCTACTCTCCTTGGAAGTCATTCAAAAGGCATTTATTAAGAGGTTACTATGTTCCCAGCACTGTGTTGTGATAGTTTTTGTTATTCTTATTGTTGTTGAAGTGGAAAAGGAAATGACAAACCACTCTAATATCTTTGCAAGAAAACTCCAAATGGAGTCAGAAAGAGTTACACAGGCCTGCACATGTATTTATCATTGTACTTGACACATAATTCTGGGCAACACAGTTTAGAAAGTTCATCATTAAGCTAGAAATTGTACAATGAGGGCAGATAGGATAATTAGGAGCCTGAATTTTTTATTAATAATATTTATTTACAAACGTCTCAGTACCTCTCTCACCTACCCACACCATAGAAGGCATCATCAGGGAAACAGATATATATATATATATATATATATACATATATATATATATGTATATATATATATAATGTCTTTCATATATCCAATTTTCAGTTCATTCTCTGGAGGTCACAAATGTGTAGTGGGGTATAATATTCTCTTGAGATAATAAGGAAAAAAAACTTGTACAAAAATATATGTAGCTGCATTCTTTGTGGTGGCAAAAAATTGGAAAATGAGGGAATGTCCATCATTTGGGGTCTGGCTGAACAAATTGTGGTATCTGCTGGTGATGGAATACTATTGTGCTCAAAGGAATAATGAACTGGAGGAATTCCATGTG
>NC_058130.1:682409498-682460537 GCF_016433145.1 Gracilinanus agilis
ATTATCAGGAAAAAAAATCACATTATCAGGCTGATTTTACCTGCTAAAAATTTATGGTCCTCATGTCCACTTGGCAGTGTTTGTCCTATTCTTTTATTTTATTTCTATTTTATTTCCTAAAGCATTTGTTCTGAAGTTTTATTTTCTCAGAAGGCTCCCAGCAGCACCTTTGTTACCCAATTAAAAAAAAACTAGATGCATCAGAAGACTTAGCCTTTCATGACATTGAGAAGATTGAACCCATTTGACTCAAAGAGCCCCCTCAACTCCCTTTTTCTACTCTTAAAGACTTCTCAGCAATGATATTCACTTTTTTTTTTTTTTTTATGTTTCAAGATAAGGCTATGTCTTCTGCTGGTGCCTTTGATTCCATGCATTGCTATCTTTTCCAGACTGTACTACAAAAATCATTACCTCTTATGCATCTTCAAACTTTCCTATTGCACTTGTCTTTTCCTATATTCTTTGAATATGCTCACATCTCTCTCTGTCTCTCTCTGTCTCTCTCTCTCTCTTAACCTTTTCTTTGACCCTTTTACCTCAGTCAGCTATTGCCTTATCTCAGCCATACTTCCTGAAGAGGTGGTTCACTTCCTTACTGGCTTCTGTCCCAATTCTATTGAAACTAGTCACCTAATCAATCTTTGTCTCTTGCTGTGTGGGTCTTCTCCAAGTTTCTGTCTTCAGCCCTAATCTGACATGTAAAAACTTCCTTGGAAAGCTTTCCAATCCTAGAATTCAGTGATAAGATAGAGAAAGAGAAAGGAGTTAAATGTCTTAAGAAGGAATAAGGAGAATTGATGAGTCAGTAGATATGTAGGGAAACGGGCTGACTTTCAATCTACATCCTACCCACTTTGCAGAAAATAGGGCAAGCCTAATTAATTAATTATGGTACCTTCTCTATGAAATCTTCCATGATCTGTCAGGCAGAAATGATCTCTCCCTCCAGTGAACTACCATAATATATACACTTATCACATTCTACTTCACATGTTATTTAAAGGTAGTTTAATCTCCTGTATTATTATATTATATTATGTTATGTTATGTTATGTTATGTTATGTTATTGTATTGTATTGTATTGTATTATATTATGTTATGTTATATTATATTATTATATGTGAAAATGGCATCTTCACTTATAAAATGGGAAGGATGAGAGGACAGGTGAACCAGAGGAGCTTTTAAAGTCTTCCTAGATCTACATCTATTACTTTGGGACTAAACCATTATCAGCAAAGCAAGTTTCCAAGATACCCACAAGGGACTCATGATGAAAATGCTACCCACTGTTGGATTCTGAATGAAGATCAAAGCCTGCCATCTTCAACTTTATTTCCTTCATGAGATTTTTATTGTATGTGTGACACATGTCTTCTATCATGACATGAGCAATATGGAAATATGTATTTCATGGAAGGAGGGGTATAACTTAAATCAGACTATTTACTTCCATGAGGAAAGCAGGGAGAGTAGAGAGGAAGAAAATCTGAATCTGAAAAGTCAGAAAACAACTGTCAGAAAATATTTCTACATGTAACTGAAACAAACCAATAAATAAGTATGAAATCTATGACCCTTGACACTGCTGTTTATATGCTCTCTGTCTATTGAACAACGCTTGTGCTTTTTTCACCTCTGGGACTATGTTCACTATTACCTAAGTTCACCATTTGTGTTACCTTGGATAGGACACCCCACCTCTCATTTTCCTCTTTTGTTAAATGAAGTTCGAGATTGCAATCGGTGTCTAAAGGTCCTTCCATATCTAATACTCTATGATTCTGCATATTCTTGACCACTCATCTCTGCTCCTAAACAACTCCCTGATGTTTAGTATCTCCAGTAACCAGTAAATGAGGTTTGTAAAACCGAAGCCCTACCAGGGATGCCATCAATAATATCTCTATGTTGATGGTGGTTGATTCAATAGAATTATTTCTCAGCCCCATCCAACCCAAAAATATTAGCAAGAATTGCTTCTTTTTCAGAAGCTATGGTGCTGTCTGAGTACAAGGTCTTGGCAGTAACTTGCATTTCAGTTTGAGAGAATATATCATGATTCATGTTTCTGTCACAATGTGAGTGCCCTCTAGTGACCAGAATATTTCCCATAAGCCCAACAGAGACCATTAAATGAAGAACCAGATCACATTTTTCATAGAGCTAGAGTCAAATTCAGCTCTCTTCATGTAATCCATTTTCTATTTCATCCCTTCAACTCCCCTGCCCTATAATAAGCTATTTGAAGAATTTTTATCTCTATTTTCCAGCTGCGATCTGAATTTAATCTTGATACAAAAGGAGGAAACCAAAGGTAGTGCAGGCTATCAGAGAGAGAGGAAGCTGTAACTATAGGACAGCACTCACATTTTCCAGATGGAGAAAATAGGGGCAATTTTCAGGTTGTAAAAACCAAATCTGACAAAATTATAGGCCTCTGTTTTCCTAAGAGATCCAGTTCTCAATATTTACCATATTTCTTCTCAAGTCATATCTTTTTGTAAAATGCAAGAAGACATATCACAAAGATCCCTGAACTCAGAGGCAAGAATTCAGGGTTCAAATCAAGACTCTAATGTAATTTAGCTTGTGTACTTGGATAAATCAATTACCCCTCAGTTTCTTCATTTATGAATTGAGAGTAATATTACTTACATAGACTTACTCTGTCTATCAGTCAACTATCAATTATTAAACACTCACTATGTTCCAGGGACTGTGCTATGGGATTGAGATACAAAGAAAAGATTGTCTTCTCGCTTTTAATTATTATATTTTATGGGGGATACAAGAGGTGAACAACTATGTATATATAAGATATGTAGAAATGAGAAAGAATTTCAGAGAGAAGATATAAGCATTAAGGGGAAATCAGGGAAAAGCCTATTGCAGAACGTAGAATTCGAGCTGAGTTTTAAGAATTTCTTTAAAGAAAGCTAAGACGTACTGGTGAAGAGGGAGAGCATTCCAACAAACATGGAGGCCAACCAGTGAGGAAACTGAAAGATGGAGTGTCATGTATGAGAAACAGCAAGAAGACCAAAGTAGGGGCAACTGGGTAACTCAGTGGATTGAGAGTCAAGCCTAGAGATGAGAGGTCCTAGGTTCAAAACCGGCCTTAGACACTTCCCAGCTGTATGACCCTGGGCAAGTCACTTGACCCCCATTGCCCACCCTAACCACTCTTCCACCAAGGAGCCAATACACAGAAGTTAAGGGTTTTTAAAAAAAGGCCAAAGTTGCTAGCATAACTTCCTGACTATTGTTATTAAAGTTTAAGGCTGTATTTGTTGTTGTTCAGTCATCTCAAATGTATCCAACTCTCTATGGTCCCATTTTGAAGTTTTATTGGCAAAGGTACTAGAATGGTTTGCCATTTCCTTCTTCTCCTCATTTTACAGATGAAAAACTGAAGCAAACAGGGTTAAGTGACTTGCCCAGGATCAAATAGCTAGTAAGTGAGACTAGATGTGAACTCATGAAGATGAGTCTTCCTGATTCCAAGCCCAGTGTGTGCCACTAGCTGCCATAAGGCCCTAACGTAACTTATTATTGTCAAGACAGATCCCCTACAGGGCTAAAACTCTGGACATAACTGGCATTGTCTGCTCTATAGTCAACAATTAACTACAGTAAATGCATTCAAAGGGAGAAGAAGAAGTAGTCCTGTAAAGCAATAAAATAAAAATCCATTACTATTACCCCTAGAGATAAGGAAACTGAGGCTCAAAAACATTGACCTGTTCAGTAAGTGCCCAAGACAGAATTTATCTCTGCATTTTTTATCACAAATCCAGCATTCCATCCATCTTACCTACACAGTCACTCAGATAAACATACCATATAGGTGTATAACAAAGTGGCTGGCTACTAGGAGAAAATTTGTGGGGAAGAGTCACAGCAATTCATGAAGACCATATTCTAATCTAAATAAAAGCTGAAATTTGCATTGGTAAAGAGAGTATCCATGCCAAACAAATCAAAGTTCTTTTGAAATATTAAGTTGTTCACTGACACATTCTACCTACTATTATATCCTCAATATGAAGGAAGAAAGCTTCGGTATAGACTTATCAGACTTACACTATATCACCAGATCTGAGGCCAAATTCTCATTACAGCTGAATTCAAGACTGGTTCTCTGAGTCATAGCTAAAAAATCAGGTTGTGAAGAACTTTAAGTGTGAAAATTGGGACATTAATGCATTGCTGGTGGAATTGTGAATTGATCCATCCATTCTGGAAAGCAATTTGGAATTATGTGAAAAGGAGCTTTAAAAGAATGCCTACCCTTTGATCCAGCAATACCACTACTAGGTTTGTACCCCAAAGAGATAATAAAAAAGGTTGTACAAAAATATTCATAGCCTTGCTCTTTGAGATGATAAAAAAAACTTGGAAAATGAGGGGGTGTCCCTTGATTAGGGAATGGCTGAACAAATTGTGTTATATGATGGTAATGGAATACCGTTGTACTATAAAGAATGATGAACTGTTTGATTTCTAAATGAACTGGAAAGACCACCATGAACTGATGCAGAGTGAAATGAGCGGAATCAAGAGAACATTGCACACAGAAAGTGAAACATTGTGGAGCAATTCAATGTAATGGACTTCTCTACTAGCATCAATGCAATGATCCAGGACAATTCTGAGGGACTTATGAGAAAGAGCACTATCCACATGAAGAGAAAGAACTGTGGGAGCAGAAACACAGAAGAAAAACTTATGATTTATCACTTGTTTATATGAGTGTATGATTTGGAGTTTGGGTTTTAGAAGGTTACTCTATTACAAAAAATGAATAATATGGAAATAGGTAACAAGTGATAACATCTGTATAACTCAGTGGAATTGCCTGTCAACTGTGGGATTGGGGAGGGAAGAGGGTAGAGAAAGAAAATGAATCATGGAAACATGGAAAAATATTTTAAATTTTTAAAAAAGAGGGAAAAAAAGAACTTTCAGTGCCAAACAGAGGAGTTTATATTTGATTCCATGGAGGAAGGATTGTAGTAGGGAGAGACTTGAGACCAGGAAGGCAATTAAGAAGCTATTGCAAGCTTGAGGAAAGAAGAGATGTGGCCCTGAACAAAGATTGTAGATGTGTAAGTAAAAAGAAAAGGATATATTCTAGAGATATTGTAGTGAAAGAAATAGCAAGACTTGGCAACTGATTGTTTATGTGGAGTGAGGGAAAAGTTCAGGACGACATTAAAGTTACAAACATTGATAATTGAAAAGATGGTGGTGCCCTCTTGAAAAATAATGAAGTTGAGAATAAGAGATAGATTTTTAGGGGAAATATGTTCTGATTTGAATATATAAGTTTGAAGAATGTAAAGAACATTCTTTAAAATGTGTGAGAAGGCTGTCAGATAGGACAAGAGATAGTCAGGCTTGAAGTCAGGAAGATTCATCTTCATGAGTTCAAATCTGGCCTCAGATACTTGGAAGCTCTATGACCTTGACCAAGTCACTTAACCTTCTTTGTCTCAGTTTCTTCATCTGTAAAATAAGCTAGGGGAAGAAATGGCAAATCACTCCAGTATCTTTGCCATGAAAACCCTAAATGGGGTCATGAACACATGAACAGTCAGACATGACTGAAATGACTGAACAATAAGGGATATCTAGTCAGACATCCAGCTCCAGACAATTAGCTGTGTGATTATAGGAATTTAACTTTCCTATATGTGAGCTTCCTTATCTGTAGAATGAATATAATACTACCTACATTTAATACTTCACAGAGTTGTTATAAAGGAGATAGTGTATATGAAGTATTCTGTAAGCATTAATGTATTATATCCATGATATCTCTCCATCAAGGAAAATTACAACCCAAACTCCACACTAATGATGGAAATCTGAAATGGTAAACTAGAAGGGAAAATCTTTTGGGTCAGGGTGGGATAGTCTATTTCTATGGTAGGTAACTGGCTCTTTATATATACCTAAGGTGAGTTCTGTTTGTAATATACTCAGAAACCTGTTCCCATGATATGATTGGGGTTTTGGCTTTAAAAGATCACTCTATTGCAAATAAAGATAATATGGAAATAGTTTTGAATAATGATACATTTATAACCCAGTGGAATTGCTTGTCAGCTCCAACAGGGAGAAGAGAAGAGGGTAGGGAAAAATCATGAATCCTTTAACCATGGGAAAATATTCTTATTAAGTAATTAATTTTTAAAAAAAGAAACCTATCCCCAAATCCCTCTGGGAATTATTAAAGAGGTTTGAGTAAATGGCTAAAGGTGGGGTAGGGAGATACATCATTATTAGCTCCCTAAAATGTGGATTATTTTATCAATGCTAGAAGTTTTAAAATAATAAAAATGCTGTCCTATACACAAAAATATATGGGCATGTGTGTGCACACACACGTGTGCCCAAGATGAAATACATTTGACACTTCTATTCAAAAGGTTATTGTTTTAACTGGAACCAGTCCCCAAAACAGATGTGTCAAGGCTGTTTGGTTTCTCTTTTAAGAGAGAAAGTTCAGGAATCTTAGGACATACACAGAAGACAATTTATGCCTCCAAATATGTGATAGGAAGTGGGTCTTTGGTGAAGTGTAGGACATATGGAGATGTGTAGGCTGGAAGAAATTGAACCAAACATCAATAAACAAATTGAGTAGCTGGGTAAATGTTAGTGATGATGATGATGATGATGATGATGATGATGATGATGATGATGATGATGATGATGATGATGATGATGGTGATACTCCTGATATCAATGATGCTGTTCATCAGCCATTCAATCTGGGACAAATTATTGAGCTTGTCTCTGAGCTGCAGTTTCCTCATCTGTAAAATGGTGATAATAGCACTAGCACCACCTAAATCCCAGAGGAGCACTGAGAGAAGGCCTTGGTCAGTTTTCAAGATCCATGGACATTTTTATACATGGAGGGAGGAATTATTATACTACTATTATTATTATAAACACATTTGGTTTTCTTCCATTTAAGTTCTAAACTAAGAACTCGTTATGATACCAAGCTGATTCTGGATTCCTGAAGGCAATACAAGCTGGGCATGTGCCCTGGTAAGTCCTATACCAAGCTAGGAAGGCTTCAAAATGTGGGTTCAGTAATGAACTGATGATGGACTTCACTAAATTCAGAGAGACTCCTCATTAGAAATTGGACCACTAGTTGATCAATATTTTTTTCATCCCAGCAATTCAACCAAAGGATCATTGGTTTAGAGTTAAAAGGGACTTTAGATACCATCTCTTTCAAACCTCTTATTTTATAGATGAGGAGACTGAGATTCAGAAAGCTAAATGACTGCACAGGTCCTACATCTCTGTCCAAAACAGCAACCCAAAGAACAGAAGCCTGACATAACATACATATGTTACATAACACATTACATAGACAAGGTATCCTAAAATTCTAAGGAAAGTTTTGAGCTTTAGTAGTGTATTAAAATTTCACTAACACTTTTTGGACACCTTGTGCATATCTGCATGTGTGTATAAATATGCATATATACATATGTGAGTATGTACCTTATTTGTATGTATGTATACATGTATACATAAATGCATATGCATCCCTGCACCAGCTAGTTAACACATTAGATGAAGTTCCTAGATTGAAGTCTGGAAGACTTGAGTTCAAATCCAGCCTCATACACTAACCAGAAATATGACCCTGGTCAAGTTGTTGATGTCCAATTTGGCTTAGTTTTCTCAACTGTAAAAATAAGAGGAGAATAATAGTACCTACTGCCCAGGGCTGTTGTAAGGATCAAATGAGACAATAATTATAAATCACTTATGCAATGCCTGTGTACACTATATCAATGTTAACTATTATTATATACAATTCAATTATCATACCTACACAAATATGTGTGTCCGTGTATCTTTGCATGTATAATATGTAACATATTATATGTAAATATAACAAGACAGCTGACTACAGATCAGTGTGGTGACCTGTCCTGTTCAAGATGATTGACTATCACACAAATCTCTCTTCTCAGTAAAGAAGTGATTGCTTGTAGGTATAGACCCATTTTAATGCAAATAGGAGAAAAGAAGAAAGGCCACAAAGTATCAACATTAAGTAGAATAGTTTTTAAAATTACATGTTGAGTTCACTCTATTTTAAAGTAAAGTAAATTCTACAAAAAATAAATCAGTAATTTTACATTAAAAAATATTATATGTAATATGTATAATATGTAACATATAATATGTGTTAATGAATGCATGGAATAACTAAGGTTAGAAGATCTTCTATATAACATCTAACAACAATTTGATTGAGAGCCACAGCAAGAAAATGGAAAGCTATTTGACATACAGACAAGTTTTTCCCTCCAAAGGCAAGAAAATCTGGATATGGTGGTGAATGCTTATAACCCCAGCTGATGGGGAGGCGAAACCTGGTGGATCTCTTGAGCTTGGAAGTTCTGATCCACAGCATCCAAAGCAAAGATGTCTACCCTAAGTTCAGCCTTAATAGGATTAGGGCCATCAGGTGACCTAAGGAAGGGGGGCCCAGCCCAGGTTAGAAAATAAACAAGCAAACCCCCATCTGATCAAAGTGGAATGGGACTTGTAAGTGGCTCCTGTGCATGATAGGGAGACCTAATCTTCAAAAAAATGGAAAGAAAACATCTTCAAGTCTTAATTGGTCAAGAAGACTAAGGCTCAAACCACAAATGTAGTTTCACAGTTACCTAAGTAAAACATAAAAGGTCAGCATACACATAATCCTTATTTCTCAGACTTGAAGGATGTCTTGCTGCTGTGAGTCAGGATACCCTTCTAAATAAGCAAGCCACAATGAAAATGTGGAGCCACACACAACCAAATCAGTGCTATAGAGTATCTTTGCTGAATATCTTTTCTGTGTTATTGCAAAGTAAACTTCTTTTTTATAAACGTTCCATTTTCTATAAGTGTCCCATTTCATTCCAATTTCAAGCCTAGACCACAGGACTAATCTAAGTCAGGCCTGGTCCAGTGCATATTTTCTATTAAGACATGAAAATATGAGATCTGCATGAGTGGAGGTAGTGACCACACCAAAGAAATGTCAAGTTCTTGAAACCAAGTTCTATTATTGCTGCTGCTGTCATTTTTCCTATTGTTTACATAGTTCCCCTCTTATTCTTCTTCCCCTCCCTCTAGAACACATTACTGTAGAGCTTTGGCTTCTCATTGAAGAGCAAAAGGGCAACTAAACAAGCTGAAATGATGAGTTATGACTATCAGGGAGAGGTAACTTGGACAAGGTCCAGCTACATGAGATGTCTCAGCTACCACAAACTGGAACAGAAGGATTCAAGGTTATGGATGCCTGGAAAAATGGCAACAATTGGTTTCTCCATTCTGGTGCCTGTCATAGAGTCCATTCCTTCGGTTCCATGAGTGATGACCTAGTTATATCAAGACACACTTGGAGATCCCTGCTAATGAAGGGACATGGAACAGAAAGGCACCAAATCTAGAGTTCATCTTCCAATTGTAGATGTAGAGTTGGAAGAGATCTTAGAAGTCAGATAATCCAATCCCTCTCTTTGCAAATGAGCAAACCAAGGTGAAAATAACTTATCCAGGATCATCTATTCAGTGTCAGAGATAGGATCAGAGGCTAGATTTTCTGACTCCAGAATCAGTTATTTTTCATCTTTTTCACAAAGTCAAGTCCTGCTTCCTCAATTCCTGAGTCAACCTTGAACTATCCCTACATGATAGTGTGGTTTGAACATCAGTTTTGATTCCTGTCTCTGTCATCTCCATGTCCTTAACCATTCCCCCTCCCAAGGTCCTTACCTGCATAACCTTCCCTTTCCGTTGTCTCCTCTGAAGCTCCCTAATTCTATCATTTGCAAACTTAATTTTATCTTAAACCTTTTCCTCTTGAACTTCTTCCATCTTCTCCTACTCATTGAAACTAAACCCTTCTCAAAAGAGACTGCATTCCTGGCCTCTCTCAGGACCTGGATGTGACTTTTTTCATGCACTCCACACATTGGGGCAGAAGGAGGAGGAAGAAGCTCATTCCTTACTCCTCACTAATATTTCCAGATGCTTCATCTAATACCATCATTCAGAGATTTCCTTCATCCTCTGAGGTTTGTTATATCCATATATATATTCCAGGCCAGATTCTCATCAGTGTCATTTACTGTCCCCCAAGTCAATCTCATTACTTTCTCAGGAAAGTTATAAGAAGATAATTTATTTTTTAATTTAATAGTTTTCACTTGCCAAGGCATTCACTATTCCAACTGGCCCTACCACTCTTCAACTGAACTTGGACAGTGGTCCCTATTGAATTATCTCCTATGTAAGGAACAAGGGAAATAGTAGCAGAAATGTTCTAATGCACCTGGAGTTCAAGAAGCCTAGTATGCTGTCAGCATCAAGAAGCAGAAAACCAAGTAATGGATCACTGAATTTAAAGCTAAAAAAGATAGTACTGTAGGTGGGATGATAAGACTGAACATTAGTTCAAGTTATTTCCCTTGGTTACTTATACTCTTTGTTTTTAACTCTTACTTTCCACCTTAAAATCATTACTAAATATTGATTGCAAGAAAGAAGATCAATAAAGGCTAGGCAATTGGGGTTAAGTGACTTGCCCAGGATCATACAGCTAGGAAGTATCAGAGGCCAGATTTGAACCCAGGAGCTCCTGTATCCAAGCCTGGCCCTCTATATATTGAACCATTTAGCTGTCCTGATTACTTATACTCTTTAGCAATGGGTACAGAGCACATTTGTTACTATAAGTGGATTATGTATAGATTCAGCCCCCAGTAACTTGTAGCACTATAGATTATCTAATCCAGTCCTTCAATTTTTAGCAGAGGAAACTGAGGCCAAAGACAATATCTCTGAGTATCATTTTTCTCATCTACAAAATGAAAGTGATAATATCTCCATTTCCTAGCTACCTACTTTGTAAAACTTTGTCATGAAAATCCTTATAAACCTTAAAGAATGATGTAAACTTGAGACATTATTATTAATGGGGTAGAAAAATGTCCCAGCACCCCTAATTTTAAGGTGAATTGTTACTTATTATGAATTATTATTTATTGTGAGTTATTATGTGAGTTGTTAATTATTATCTATGAATTTTCCATTTGTAATCAGGGTCTTGACTGGTATGTACCATATAATCTCAGTATATGATGTGGGTCTCAGGCACTATGCTATAGAATTATCTTAAGTATTTTAGGATCCAACCTGCCCCTGTTAACAACATTATTTCAAGAATTAGAGCATTCAGAATGAAAAAAAATGCCAAAATCAGAAATGGATTCTGTCTTAGAAAGTTTTAGAGGCAAGAGTGACACCTACAGCATCAGCGATATAATTTCAGTCAATACAGAAAAAAAGTCTTTCTGGGAATTAGGTTAGTACACTGGACTCCCTTATGCTTATTCTTAGTCAGAGAGTCAGGCTCAGATGACTTGGAACAGGAGTCAGTCCAGTATTAATGGAAGCAAACATTTTATTCAGAAGTAAGGCAAGGCTTACAGGTCAAAGGGAGCTTCCCTTTTTGGATACATCTCTAAAATTGAAGTTTAGCTTCACTTTATACAAACGTAGAAACAACATTAGGTTTAACTATTTTTATAATCAGTTATTTTAAAAAACTAAACTTTATTTTAATATTAATTTAAACACAATCCCCTTGAAATGAAGGGCAAACAACAAAAAAAAATCAACAACAACAAAATCAAAGTTTTGCTTTACAGAAATAACTAAAAGCAAATGAAACACATTCAGTCTTTCCCTATGAAGGAGGATATTGACAAGCCAGAAGGAAGACAGAGGAAAGTGGACCAGATAGTGAGGATCTCAGATCTATGTCATATGAAGGATGGTTAAAGGACAATCAAAATTTTCCAGAAAAAAAATTTGCATTTGATTCTTTTCCTCAAGTATTAAAGGGTTGTCATGTGTCAAAAACATTAGGATTATTCTTTTTAACCTTAGAAAGGAGAACTAGGACCAATGGGTGAAAGTTAAAGACACGAATTTTTACTTGAAAGGAAGAACTTCCTTAGCAATGAGAGAAATAGATGAGTTACCTAGCATTGTAGGGAAGTCTCTGTTACAGGTATTCAGTGAGTGATTGGGAATGGTATCCTACTGATTCATTGATTGGATGGACATTTGGCCTAGAGGACCTCTAAAGTGCTTTCCAACTCTTTATGATTCCAAAATTATATAAGAGTTCATGGGAAAGAAGCTGAAGATACAGTGTAACGATATTTAAAAGTAAAGGAAGGAAAAGACAAAATAATCAGTGAATAAACTTGTATTCATTATCTACTATATGCTGGTCACTGAACTAAATGCCAAGATATAAAAAGAGGCAAGATACCATCTCTGCCTTCAACAAGTTTACAATCTAATGGAGAAGTAAAACAAAATATATAGAAGGGAGAATATTCAAATGACCCAGAGATTGTATTTTCTCTAAAATAAACTTTAGTTGACAAGAGAAAAAAAATGAAGATAAAGAAGCCAGAGTCATGAGGGTTTTGTTAGGGTTTTTTTTGTTTGTTTTGGGGGTGGTTAGGAATAAAAAAATCAAATATTTTTTCAAGAAAGAACATTGGAGTATCACAGATTCTCAGATCTGAAAGGGACCATGGAAGCCATATTGTCTAACATATCCTTTTTTTAATCCCTTCTAAATCATACTTGATAAGGGGATATCTATACTTTCCTTGAAAACCTCTTGTGAGGGAAAATCCATGCCATTATTATTAGCATAGTTGTGGTGATGATTCTAAAGGGCAAGGTATGGAATCATGAGTTATGCCTTGAGAATATTTGTAGCCAAGAAGATCTTACTCCTTCATCAAGGAAGTGGTGTAGTAGGGGTTGGGGAATGAGTTCATTAACAAAACCTGGTGGATGTACTTTGATTGACTTAACTATTTTTTAATTTAACTATCAATTTTTTACTGAATTTCTGCAATATAAATATATATTATAACATATACAATACATTATTTTACCACTTATATAATATTATATAGATATATTATATATGTAAAACACATATTTTCTATATGTGCTACCTATATTTTCTATAATATATGCATACATTATGTGTATATTATATATTGTGCAATATATATCTATATAATATGCTTTACTAAGTGGTCAGTAGAGGTAGTAACTAGAAAGTGACAATGATAAAAGGGCAATGTGTGTGTGTGTGTGTGTGTGTGTGTGTGTGTGTGTGTGTGTGTAGAGTAAATGGACAGTATTTAATGAGAATTAAAGAAAAAAGCAGGAGTCTCAGTTTTCCCTCAGTCTAAGATTTCTTTCAGTTTTGTGCAAATGAAAGAGGAAGGGGAAAATAGCCCCTCAAAAAAATCGCTCCCCCACATGGAGGCAGGTCTTGATACTGTTCATCTTAGTCCTTTTTTCTAAGTTCCATATATGCATATATAAACACATGCATATACACACAAGGATACATGTGTAAATACAAATAGATTTATATGTACACATGTATATACAATGGATATGTAGTATATATACAATACATTATTTTCCTACTTATATAATGTAAATATATGTGTTTCTATATGTTACAATCATTTTCTATAATATAGGTACATATTATGTGTGCATCATGTATTATGCATTATATGTCTATATGATATAATATATCTATATATCTAGTAATATCTAATAATATCTAATAGATATAAATATAATACAATAATCCACTTGAATTTTGAGACTGCCAAAAGGTGATTTCACATGTGTGAGGAACTCCTCCCTATTAAAGAAACTCCTTTCACTGATGCAGATCATTAGTTCATCTATAACTTATTGCCTTAAAGAGTTGTCCAAAGTATTTTGAGATCCATCAATTTATGTAATAGAAGCAGAACTTGAATCTGGGTCTTCTTGACTCCAAGGCTAACCTTTCATCCCCTGTGCTATGCTACCTTTCATCATCTGCTATTATGATAATATCAATAGTAATAATTCATATTCTATCCTACTTTAAGCTTTACAAAGCACTTTCCTCACAATTCTATGGGGTCATTCAATCAATGTGTCAAAGATCTGGAATTTCTTCAGCAGAACGACTTTCATTGAAGAAGAGTAGAGTTCTGTCAGCAATCAATCAATCAGCCAATAGTTGGTACAACACCTACTATTCTCCAGATTTTAATTGTGGGAAATTCTCTAAGGCTCAGAGAGTTCAAGTGACTTAATTGTGATTACACAGGTTCTAAGGGCCAACGTATGAAGCCTGCTCTTCCTGACTCCAGGACCAAGATAGCTTCTCCTGAAGCACTATATGCAGATTTAACTTATCCTATTTTACATTTTCAGAAGGAAAAAATCTGTTCATAGGTCAAAAGGACCAAAGAATTGTCGTAATTTCTCTGCATTTGGCTTGCCCCTGATGGCAGATACAGTCTGCCACGAGGTCATTCTCAAGGCCTTGCTAGCTTAGGGGCGCCTGCTGGCATATGCCATCTCCTATCATAGTCTTCTGATCATCATGAATCACATTTGTGAAAATACTGAAATAGTAGGAGGAATAGAAAAAAATTTTTTTAGGGAAAATTATTTTCTAAGTTAAATTCTCAAGCCTGGATTGGGAAGGGAGTTACTTTTCCATTACTAAAATAGTCTCATTCCCATAACAAAAAACTGGCTTATTCATAACCACTTATAATTGCTAAACACATAAAATGTGGTGAGGAAGGCAAGGATGGAAACCTCTTTGGGATTGCATTTAGACAAATGAAGGAATAATAAAAGAAAATGGTACCTCCTGCTCTCCTCTCCTTCTTCTTGGATCTCTCTAACTCTCTACTGACTCTTTGCCTATGGGAGGAATTTGCTTTTATGTCCTCCTAATAGCCAATTTAGTGGATCAGAGATTAGTTTTGTTTTTATACTTGAAATGTCCTACTGTTATAAATTTGCTTTTTGTTTTTTTTCTTGAGTCCCATTTTGTGGGGATCTAAAAAAAACCCAAACATTGGTGACAGAGATGCACACATATGTACACATACATCTATGCACATACACACATGTACAGAATCAGATTGTAGCTAATGAGCTGAAATAAGCTCACACTTTCTCATTGGGCTCATCTTCCATTTAAAAAATGGGATATCTCTTCTCAGGCTGAAATCTCTCCTTCCAGTCAATCACCAACATGCTATGTTGCAGGCACCAGGCTAAATGCTGTAGATCCAAAGTAAGGTATTGGTAAGAGAAAGCTTATTCTCAGAAACTAACTAATCTAATAAATATAATAAACTGGGGGCAGCTGGGTAGCTTAGTGGATTGAGAGCCAGACTAGAGATGGTAGGTCCTAGGTTCAAATCTGGCCTCAGACACTTCCCAGCTGTGTGACCCTGGGCAAGTCACTTAACCCCCATTGCCTAGCCCTTACCACTCTTCTGCCTAGGAGGCAATACACAGTATTGACTCCAAGATGGAAGGTTTCAAAAAATAAACAAACAAATAAATAAACTGATAAACAGATAAACAAATAAATGAATAAATAAATGAACAATAAGTGAATGAATGAATGAATAAATAGATGGATGAATGAATGGATGGATAGATAGATAGATAGATAGATAAGTATAATAAACTATTCCAAGCTATTATAGTGACTAAGGGGTTAAATTGACTATGGGTTGAGAAAAACAAGATGGCCTAGATACAAACTGGTTCAGATTCAGGGTCATGAATCCTGATAATGTACCTAGAGGTTTAAGAGGAGCCTTGGGGGCTGTTTGTCCATTCTCTCCCCAGCCCTTACCTTATAAGGCATATAGAAACATCTCGAAGAATTATTACTGGTTGTATAGAAACTGGAATAGAACCGAGATGGGAGGAAGGAGTAATAATGAAGAATTATAACTGCAGTTAAAAGATAAAAAGAAGTTGGAATCCAGAGAGAGAGAATACTTACTTCAAAATGTATTCACTTTAAAGCTTGATGTATGTAGTAATGGGGAGGGGGCATTGCCCCTACAACATGGTGGGGATGTTCAAGAGAATCTGGATGAGAAGGGAAGAAGTCTGATGCAAAGTTATGCTTGTACACATTATACCTCTACAAGATATAATAACTCCTGTATGGCCTCTGGGGAATTAAGTTGGACTGTATTCAACCCTCTTTGCTTTCATAACTAAGCTGAGTCACAGAGGACAATTATTCTTCTTAAATGTGTCTGAAATTTTCCATCTTTTCTTTAATCTGCACTCACAAAATGTCTATAGGAAGTAATAGAGGTCACAAATGGGTAATAGGGAGAGACAGAGACAGAAACAGACAGACAGACAGACAGACAGAGATACAGAGAGAGANACAGAGACAGAGAGAGAGACAGAGAGACAGAGAGAGAGACAGAGAGAGAGAGAGAGAGAGACAGAGAGAGAGACAGAGAGAGAGACAGAGAGACAGAGAGACAGAGAGACAGAGAGACAGAGAGAGATTAGAGGGAGCTGGTAGAGTGATGGTAGAGTGTATAGAGGATGATTTGGAATCAGAAAACCTGAGTTCAAATTCTGCCTCAGATACTTACTAGATGTGTGACACTTGGCAAGTCACAATCTTCCTCAGGTTTGCTTCTGTAAAATGGATATAACAATTGTACCTATCTCAATGTTATTGTGAGTATAAAAATGATATAAAATTTATAATACACCTTGTAAACCATAAAGGACTATATAAATGCTAGTTATTATTAACTATTAAGGATAAATACAGAATATTTATTAAGCATTTTCTATGTTCCAGACACTGTGAAACATTAAAGATACAAATACAAGCAAATAAGAAAACCCTTACTCTCAAGGGGCTTATTATTCCCTAATGCAGTGATGGGCAAACTACAGCCTGCAGGCCACATGCGGCCCCCCTGAAATGTTCTATCTGGCTGCAACACTATTCCTAATCTGATGAATACAATGATTAGGATACAATACAATGAAACCTTGAAAGAGTTGCCTTAGAAACAGATTGACAGATGAGCATTTCCTCTCCTTTGGCCCCCTCTTTAAACAGTTTGCCCATCACTGCCCTAATAGAAAGACAATACATAAAGGGAAGCTGGGAAAATGGAGACAAAGCCTAGAGAGTTAGTTGAGTCCAGAGGGAAGGAAGCATCTTTGGGGCCCTCATTGAAATGGCCGTCTGTCCTAGAGACTCACCAATCAAGAGAGCAGGACCTCGGGACAATAGGTAAGATTTCTTTCAAGGAAGTGGAAAAGCCATGACTTCTGGGTTAACATTAGCTAAGCATAAATAGGTATCTGAGTTAACAAATATAAATTCTAAAAAAGAACTTCTAGGAACAAAGGAATGATTTCAGTGCTAGGAATTTCAGGCCATGAAGATTTTCTGGGAATGGCCATTTAGTGCACAGTTAGATCACTTAGAAAACCTTAAATGAAACCTTCCAAACTCAACTCATGCTCATGGGTCACCCTGACTATGCAAATTAAGATGCTCAGGTCATAAAATGACATAGTTTTTAATATGAAAAAGATCCCAAAGGATGTCTAGTTCAACCAACAACCGCTACAGAAATCCTGTCTGAAATATCATTTGACAATGATCATCTATTTTCTGCTCAAACACACCTAATCATAAGGGACTCACTACATATCAAGGCATATTATTTCATTTTATGTAGCTTTAATTGATATGTTCTCCCTTAAAATGAGCTCAAATATGTCTCTCCATAATGTTTTGCTTTCATAGAATTTTAAAATAAGTTCTCTGAACATTTAAAAATGAGTGATCTGATATCTTCTCCAAACCTCACAAAATATCTGCACAAATATTCAGTGATAATATGAATTTTATGGGGTGGAGCCAAGATGATGGAGAAGGTGTATAGACCCATCTGATTTCTACCAATTTACCCCCCAAAAAGTTATGATGTAATGCCTCAAAATGAATTCTGGAGCAGTATAACCCATAAAAAGAAAAGATGAGATAATTTTCAGCCCAAAACAACTTAGAAGACGAGCACAAGAGATCTAATGCACTGGGGTAGAGGTGGAACACAGTGTGCCAGGTAAGCTGAAGCTACCACAAAAGTTTCCAGAACTCAAAGCCACAGATGGAAAGGGTAGTCAGACAACAGCTCAGAAGGAGATTATAGGTGTCCCTTTGCTGGCTCTGGGTTCAAGACATTGTGCAGAACCAGGTTGCAGTCCAGGAGTGCCATCTCAGGCTGAGGAGAAGCACTAGAAGATGCCAGGGCTTATGATCACAGGGGAACGAGGGATGCTAGTCACAGTTCCAAGGGGAAAAAGAGTGCTTGGTATTACTCATAGACCAGAGCACAGTCCAGGAGGATATTAAAAACACCTCTCCTTACATCATACCACCCTGAAAGAGATGTAAACAGATTAGTATTAGCTCTAAAGGCAGCAACACAAAGAGCCTGAAGCCTGGAACAGTGCTCCCTTCACCACAGTTACTGAGCCCAACTTTAACAGTTTTATTTTTTTAAAAGAAAAGAAAAAGACAGGAAAATGAGCAACAAAAAACAGCTCAATATAGAAAATTATTTTGGTAACAGGAAAGATTCAAATTCAAAAAAAGACAAGAAAGACAATGCTGCTGCATCCAAAACCTCCAAGAAAAATGTAAATTACTCTCAAGCCCAAAAAGAATTAACGATGGAGCTCAAGTAGAATTTTAAAAATCAAATAAAAGAGTTAGAAAAAAATTGGGTAAAGAATTTAGAATGATACAGGAAACTCATGAAAAAAAAGTCAACAGCTTCATCAAGGAGGCAAAAAATTACCAAAGAAATTAATATTTTTAAAACAGAATAGGTCATTTGGTCAAAGAAGCCCAAAATTAAACAAAAAGAAGTTCTTAAAAACCTGAATTGATGAAATAAAAAAAGATTTTTAAAATTAAGAGAAAAAATTTTGAAAGACAGAATTGACACTATGGAAAGAAGTACAGAAGTTCACTGAGGAAAAGAATTCTTTAAAAAGTAGAATTGACAAAAGGAAAAAGAGGTACAAAAGCTTGCTGAAGAAAATCATGGCAAAGAACTTAGAAAGTGAGATGATATACTTCAATTGGGGAATGGCTAAGTTATAATATATATGATTATAATGGAATACTATTGTGTTGTGAGAAATGGCAAGCAGGATAAGATCAGAAAAACTTAGAAAGACTTACATGAACTGAAGGAGAGTGAAATAAGCAGAATATTGTGACAGGACTATTATAGAATAAACAATTGTAAATTACAACTATTCTCAGCAATACAATGGTTCAAATCTATCCCAAAAGATTCACAATAAAAATGCCTTCTGCTTCCAGAGAAAAAGAGCTAAAATTATGAATGCATACCAAAGCAATTTTTTAAATTTTGTTTCTTATTTTTTTCTATTTGAGTTTTATTCCACAAAAGAATTAATATGGGAAAATGTTTTACACGACTGCACATGTAAAATTTATGTGACTTTGTTTACCATCTCAATGATGGTAGGGTATGTGAGGGAGAGAGGGAGAGAATTTGAGTTAATATTACTTGAAAAATGATGGAAACTGTTTTTACATGTAATTGTAGAAAAAAAATAAAATAAAATTTAATTTTAAAAAATCAATGTTAGGGGCTTCAGTTTGAAAGGAAGGAATTTGGGGAAAATGTGAAGGGCCAGAGTGATAAACACAGAAGTGTGCTGGATGCAGAAAAAAGAATGTGTAAGAGGGAAGCTCAGAATTCTCAGTGATGGTTCTGAGGTGCTGAACTGGGAGTTGAGAGAGAGATAGGAGTTTGTGGAGAAGTACACACAGCTTTGGAATTTAACCTTCTCCTAATCCAGTGTGAGATCTACCCAAATAGACTACTTTGGTTCCTGTTGTCCCTGAGTGATCCCAGACATTGAAGTGACATCTATTGAACTCCCAAGAAGAAACTACCAGTGAAACTGGCTTGGACTTCTTAGTTACCTCTGTAAGCTCAGCTTACAGACTGTGGTGACTAGGTGACTCCTGGGCATCAGCTTCCTGATCCAGCAACTAGCTCTGACCTTACTTCAAAGACTATTTGGATGGGCTCAGACTAGGGCAGGTAGTTTAAGCAGAGAGGGAGATAGCGTCACTCCAACTGTTGGAGATTGAAGAGACCTTTTGCAAGATCAGTGATTGTGGGAAAGATAAATAATTATTAGCATGGGGACACTCTTAGCCCTCCATCCTTACCCAATCCCAATTATCATCTGTAGTAAACCTGTTTTTGATAAAAGCTAGGAGTCAGATTGCATTTCTAAGAGTCTCAGGGCTGATAGTAGCCATCTTGCTCTCTGTTCCTGGGAGGAGTCATCACCTATAGATTTGGGATTCACCAACCTCATTTACTGGTCAAATTACAATCTTACAAGTTAGATTTGGATATTAAAGAGACATGAAGTACCTATGGGAGCAACCAACTCAAAAAAGCTCTAATGTAAGTATAACTTGTAGGATATGTTCTATTTGTTTTTTGGAACATGAGTTCTCTTTCATGTTGACAAACTCACCCAACACCATTCCAAAAACAACTTTGACTTTCAGAGGCTTAACAAAAAAGGTGACTAATAAAGATCATTTTTCAAAGAGAGGCAAAATGAAGAACAGACCTAGATTTCAGAAAATCAATTGAAAAAGTCTTATGAAAATCTGTGGACGACTTGGGGAATGAGAGCTAAATAACAGTACAATTCAATGAACTGAGAGTTGATTGAGCAGCTTGAATAAAATTTTCTACATCCTGTTGGAAAGTGTGTATACATATCTGTATACAAATCTATAAAGAGGAAAAAAGAGAAGGGGGAGGAAAATAGGGAGAAAGAAAGGAAAGAAAGAAAGAAAGAAAGAAAGAAAGAAAGAAAGAAAGAAAGAAAGAAAGAAAGAAAGAAAGAAAGAAAGAAAGAAAGAAAGAAAGAAAGAGAAAGAGAGAAGGAGGGAGGGAGGGAGGAAGAAAGAAAGAAAGAGAAAGAAAGAATATGATAGTTATGAGGTGGTACCTCAGAGTTGTTTAAATTGGCATTTTTCTAATCAAGAGGGATTTAGAACATCTTTTCATATGATTATTGATAGCTTTGATTTCTTCATCTGAAAACTACCTATTCATATTCTTTGACCATTTGTCACTTAGGAAATGATTAGCATTCTTGTAAATTTGACTTAGTTCTTTATCTATTTGAAAAATGAGACCTTTATCAGAGAAATTCATTGCAAATTTTCCCCCCAATTTGTTGTTTCCCTTCTAATCTTGGTTGCATTAGTTTTGCTTATACAAAACCTTTTTAATTTAATATAATAAAAACTATTAATTTTACATCTTGTAATTTCTCTATTTCTTGTTAGGTTATAAATTCTTCCCTTCCCCATAGATATGACAGGTAAACTATTCTATGTTTCTCTAATTTACTTGTAATATCACTCTTTATGTTTAAATTATATGCCTATTTTGGCATTATCTTAGTATAGGATGTGAGATATTGATCTATATTTAATTGTTGCCATACTGTTTTCCAATTTTCCCAGCAGTTTTTGTCAAATAATTAGTTCTTATCCTAAAAGTTTGGATCTTTGGGTTATTAAAACACTACATTGCTGAGGTAATTACCATTAATCTATTTCATTGATTTACCTATTTCTTAGCCAGTTCCATATTGTTTTGATGATTATTGTTTTATACTACAATTTAAGATCTAGTATTTCTAGGCCAACATTCTTTAAATTTTTCAAAATTTAGTTCCCTTGATATTCTTGATCTTTCGTTCTTTCAGATGAATTTTGTTATTATTTTTTCTAGTTCTATAAAATAGTTTTTTGGTAGTTTGGCATGGCATTGAATAAGTTAATTTAGGTAAGATTATCATTTGTATAATATTAGCTTGGTCTACCCATGAGCAATTAATTTTTTCCATTTATTTAAATCAAACTTCATTAGTATGAAACATTTTTCTAATTATGTTTATATAATTCCTGTGTTTATCTTGGCAAATAGATTCCCAAGTATTTTATATTTGTCTAGAGTGATTTTAAATAGAATTTCTCATTCTAACTCTTGCTGCTAGTCTTTGTTGGAAATATATAGAAATGCTGATAATTTATGTGGGTTGATTTTGTAGCCTGTAATATTGCTGACCTTATTATTTCAACTAGTTTTTTAGTTGATTACCTAAGATTCTTTAAGTATACCATCATATCATCTGAAAAGAGTGATCGTTTAGTTTCCTTACTGGCTACTTTAACTCCGATTTCTTTTTTCTTCTTTTGTTACTAAAACTAATATTTCCAATACAACATTAATAATGGGCATCCTTGATTGACTCCTGACATTATTGGGATAGCTTCTAACCTATCCTTATTAAAGATGATATTTATTGATAGTTTTAGATAGATACTACTTATTATTTTAAGGAAAGACCCTTTTATTCCTATACTTTCTGTTAGTTTGCTTGTTGATATGATATCAAATATGCTAATAGCTTTCCTAATATTAAACCAGCCTCACATTCATGGTATAAATCCCACGTTCATAGCAAATAATCTTTGTGATATATTGATATAGTTTTTTTTACTAGTACAGTGATCCATCCCCTATAAGAGACCCCCAGAGGGTAGGTGAAAATCTGTGAAGTATTGGAATTATATTTATTTTATTATTTATATAAATTTTAAGGCTTTTTAAACCCTTCCCACTCTCCTATAAATCTTTTCCACATTCTTATTAACCTTTCCCACACTCTTATAACCAGGATACAGAACACAGTGCTGTGTTTGCTTGCCTTTCATTCCATCAGCCAATATAGAAACCCCCACTTTGCCCTCAGCTGTGTTTAATCTCACATTGGCAAACTTGTGCAAGCAGTAATGGCTTACTGCATTTCCATTGTGTGCAGTATGGTATTCATCCACAAAATCCCGTGAAATAGCGAAAACTCCATGATACAGAATTAAATTTTTTTTAAAAACCTATAATACAGTGAAGCCACAATAAGTGAACCACAATACAGTGAGGGATGACTGTATTGTATTAAATATTTTTGTGTAAATATTCATTAAGGAAATTGATCTGTAATTTTTCTTTCTCCGTTTTTGGTCTTCTTAGCTTAGGTATCAGCATCATATTTGTGTCATAAAAAGAATTCAGTAAGACTCCTTCTTTGTTCATTTTGCCAAATAGTTTATGTAGTGATGGGATTAATTATACTTTAAATGTTTGATAGAATTCACTTGTGAATCCATCTGTCACTGGGGATTTTTTCTCCAGGAGTTCATTGATGACTTGTTCAATTTCTTTTTTCTGAGATGGAATTATTTAGGTATTCTATTTCTTCTGCTGTTAATCTAGGCAGTTTATATTTTTGTAAATATTCATACATTTCACCTAGATTGTCAGATTTATTTTCATATAATTGGGCAAAATAGCTCCTGATGATTGCTTTAATTTCTTCCTCATTGGAGGTGAAATCATACATTTCATTTTTGATTCTGGTAATTTGATTCTCTTCTTTCCTTTTTCTAATCAAGTTAGCCAATGTTCTTTCTATTTTATTTGTTGGGATTTTTATTTCATAGAACAAATTCTTAGTCTTGTTTATTAGTTCAATAGTTCTTCTATTTTCAATTTTGTTTTTATTTTATTTTTATATTTTATATTTTATTTTTAGTATTCCAACTTTGTCTTTAATTGAGAATTTTTAATATGTTCTTTTTCTAGTTTTTTACCTGTATAACCAATTCATTGATCGACTTTTTCTCCATTTTATTGATATAAGTATTCAGGAATATAAATTTCCCCTTAAGGACTGCTTTGGTTGTATCCCATGAATTTTTATATGTTGTCTCCTCAGTGTCATTCTCCTCCATGAAATCTTTGACCCACCCATTTTGAAGAATTAGATTACTTAGTTTCCAATTAAATTTTAATTTGCATTTCCATAAATCCTTACTGATTACAATTTTATTGCATTATGACCTGGAAAAGTTGCACTTATTATTTCTGCTTTTTTTGGATTTGGTTGTGAAGTTTTTATGCCTTAGTACAGTATTGGTGAACCTTTTAGAGATCGCATGCCCAATTGTATCTTCAAGCTGCCTGTGAGCCCTCTGCATTACCCCAGAGAGCAGAGGGAGGAAATGCTCTCTTTGGGTGGCTGGGAAAAGGTGTGGGGCATGCAAAAACATCCTCAGGCATGATAGAGAGGGAGAACAGAGCAGCCCCCTCCAGCATACTAGGGCCTACATGCCACATCTTCATCAATGCTACCCTAGTATATGGTTGACTTTTGTATATTACTATGTGCTGCTAAAAAGAAGATATATACCTTTTTATCCCCATTTAATTTTCTCCAGATATGTATTAAATCTAACTTTTATAGAATTCCATTCATTTAGGTTATTTCTCTCTTATTTATTTTTTGGGTGGAGTTATATAGTTCTGATAGAGAAAGGTTGAGATTCCCCACTAGTATAGTTTGACCATCTATTTCTTCCTTAAGCTCCATTAGTTTCTCCTTTAAAAATCTGGAGGTGATATCATTTTGTGCATATATGTTAAGTACTGATATTATTTCATTGTCTATACCACTTTTATCAAGATGTAATTACCTTCCTTGTCTCTTTTAATCAGATCTATTTTTACTTTAGCTTTGTCTGAGATCATAATTGCTACTCCTGTTTTATTTATCTCAGTTGAAGTCCAACATATTTTACTCCATCCCCTGTATGGGTCTACCTTCCTCAAATGTGCTTTTTATATTTAGTAGCATTCTGGTTTTTAATCTACTCTGCTATCCACTTCCATTTTATGGATGAATTCATCCCATTTACATTCACAATTATGATTACCTTCTGTATGTCCTCATCCATCTTGATTTTAACTTTTAATACTGCACTTTCTCCTTTCATTGTGTCACTACACAAATATTTTGCTTTTAATCATTTCCCCCATTTTCCCTCCCTTATATTATTCCCCTTCCCATCACCATCCATCTTATTCCCCTCTTTTTTCTCTATAGGGTCTTTTAATCACCCTCCCAACTTATCTTTCTCTTATATTACTCCCTTCCCTACCACTCCCTTTTTTATTCCCCTTCTACTTCTCTATAGAGTAAGATGGAATTTTATATCTTAATGAATTTAGCTTTTATCCTCTCTAAGCCAATTCATATGAGAATGAGATTTAAGTATTGCTTGTCACCACCCTTATCCTCTCCTTCACTGTAAATAGTTTTCCCCCACACACACCTCTTTATATAATATAATTTACCCCATTTTACCTCTCTCTTCCTATTCCTATCCATGGAATCCTCTTTTTCACCCACTCTTTGTTTGTTTTTTGTATATCATCCTAAACAGCTTACTACCATACCCTCTGTCTTTGTATACTTCTTTTAACTATTAATATAATGATAATATCATCTTTCCATGTAGAAATATAAATAATTCAACCTTTTTGAGTTCCTTAAATTTTTTTCTCTGATTTACGTTTTTATGCTTCTCCTGCATTTTGTATCTGGACATCAAATTTCTGCTTAGGTCTGGTCTTTTTCTTCAGGAATGCTTGGAAATCTTCTATTTTCTTAAATAAACATACTTTCCTCTGAATGAAGATAGTCAGTTTTAATGAGGAGGTGATTATTTGTTGAAAACCCAGTTCCCTTGCCTTCCAGAATATCCTGGCCCATACCTTCTGATCCTTCAGTATAGATCCTGTGTAATCCTGATTGGGGCTGCAAGATATTTGAATTGTTTCTTTATGGTTGTTTTCAGTATTTTCTCTTTGGCCTTGGGGCTCTTGAAATTGAGTATAACATTCCTGGGAGTTTCCATTGGGGGATTTATTGCAGGAAATGATCTGTGGATTCTTTAAATTTTTATTTTACTCTCATGTTCAAGAATATCAGGGCAGTTTTCTTGGATAATTTCTAGACATCATAATATCTAGAAATCATAATTTTTTGGTCATGACTCAGGTAGTCCAATAAGCCTTAAGTTGTTTCTCCTGGATCTATTTTCATTGTCAGTTGTTTTTAATGAGATATTTCATATTTTCTTCTATTTTTTAATTCTTTTGATTTTTTATTGTTTCCTGAAGTCTCATGAAGTCATTAGCTTATATTTGTCCAATTTTAATTTTTATAGAACTATTTTCTTCCATGACCTTTTGATCTGCCTTTTCCAGTTGGCCTATTCTACTTTTCATGGAACTCTTTTCTTCAGTGGATTTTTGTGTCTCTTTTTCCACTTGACCAAGTTTCCTTTTTAAGCTATTTTCTTTGTACATTATTTTCATTTCTTTTTTCCATTTTTTCTTCCACCTCTCTTATGTGGGTTTTTTATTCCTTTTAGAGTTACTCCAGTGCCTGAGACCAATTCTCATCTTTCATTGAAGTTTGGCATGTCACTACTTTCATCTCACTGTCCCATACCGAATCTGTGCCTTGCTCTTCTGTGTCTCCATAGAAAATTTTTTATGATTAGCTGTTTCTTTTGCTGATAGCTCATTTTCTTAGCCTTTTTTGCTGAAAATTGCTGATTCTGATGGCTTACATGAGCTCTTTTGCCCTGGGGCTAGGGCTTTCACCTCAGGTTTGGAAAGGGCCAAGCACTATAGACTTTATGGCTTCACTATAGGTTGTTGCCAGGGCTTGGGTCTTCAAGGTGTGAGTATGGGGTACTCTGCTGTTGGCTTAGGCAGGGTCTTGGGATCTCAAAGTTGTCTTATGCCCATGTTTGGAAACTGGCAGAGTAGGTTGGGTTTGAGCAGCCTGAAATCCTCTCTGCACAGTTTTACTTCTAGATCCTTATCAAATGAAAATAGACTCTCTCTGGCTACTTTTCAAATTTTCAGCCACCTCCCTCAGTCCCCTTATTGGTTCTGTGATTCCAGTTGTTTTGAGGTTTTATTTTAAGGTTGATTTGAGAGGATTCTTGGAGAAGTTCTGGTTTTCACTTCTACTAAGCCACCATCTTGGCTCTGCCCCCCTGGCTCTGATAGGATTTCTAATATGACCCTACAATTACTTCAGATCTATAATGTTTCCCTTTAGGTAGCTTCAAGTGATGTTCTTTGGCATTGCTCCCAAAAGGCAGCTATACCCATCACAGCTCCTCCTCACATCCCAACAGCCATCATAAGGAATTACTTTTCAGGAATAGAGAAGACCTTCAGAGTCTATCCAAACCTAGCAAGAAGCACAAATCCCACTAAAGAAAAGCTTTTGAAATCCTGTGTCCAGTACTGTGATTTGGCAGCCAAAAAAGCTAATCTAATCTCTCGCTGCATCAAGAAAGGGAAAATATCCAGGAGAAATGAGTTGAGAATTCTGCTGTACATTGCCTGCTCTATGTCTTACCATACTTAAGCTTTATGAGATCCATGAGGGAAAGGATTATTTTGTTTTTGTCTTTGTATCCTCAATACCAGGTATTATTCCTCATGTATAATAGACACTTAAAAAACAAAAACTTGCCTTCTAGGTCTTAGGATTACTACTATCAGACCCAAGGCAAAAGAATGGTAAAAACTAGACAACTGGAATTAAGCAACTTACCCAGGGTAACACAGCTAGGAATTGTCTGAGGTCACATTTGAACTCAGGACCTCCTGTCTGTAGTCCAGCTCTCTATCTTCAAAGCCTCCTAGATGCCCCTTAATAGATACTTAATAAATGCTTGATGGTTGAATTGTAGTGTTGGGGAGGCATATCAGAAAAGATTTTAAATGTCTTGCCTAATAAGTGTGTGTCTAGAGATTGCAAAAAACAAATCACTAGTATGAGGAAAATTAGATACAATGACATAGGAATGATAGATATAACTAAGGATATTTACTAAAGAAAATAAGATTTAGATGATAGATGATATCTGGACCCACTGATACACTCTTGATGGGTCTTCATATTGTTCCAGTCATTCTGGAAAGCAGTTTGGAACTATGCCAAAATGCTTCTAAATTGTTTCTATCCTTTGACCCAGGAATATCTTTACTAAGAGATCAAATAAAGAGGGAAAGGTCTATAAGTACAAAAATATTTATAGTACAGTTTTCCCTTGCCCCAAAGAAATTTCAATATGTTGCAGACCAACATAAGAAATTAAATGGGATTTGGAGAGGAATGTGAAATCCAGCAGATGACACAGAAAAAGTTTAGAAACTCAGAAATTCATACTTAACCCAAAATTTACATTAAGGTACATTAAACACTCCACAAAAGAAAAAGATATCTTCTCTGGTGTGAACAAAGGATCAAAATATTTCATGCAGATTCTCCAGATTTTAGGGGTGCGACTTTCCTGCAATATTGAAGAGATACTAGAAGTTCTTTTTGCAGTTATAAAGAACTAAAAATTAAGAAGGTGTCCATCAAATTATGATATATGAATATAATGAAATACTATTGTGCTCTAAGAAATAATAAAAGAGATGGTTTTAGATAAAGCTGGAAGACTCATGTGAACCAGTGCAGAGCGACGTGAACATAACTGGCACAATTTATAACATCATTAATGGAAAAATGAACAATTTTGAAAGACAAGAGCTCTAATCAATGCAATAATCAACTACGATTCTAGAGGAACACTGAGAAAGGAGGATGCACACCTGACAGAAAGGTAAAGGATTAATAAGCATAAGATACATTTTTTGAACATGACCAATATGAGAATCTGTTTTGTTTTTTATTATGCTCAATTGTGATGTGGGGTTTGTTTCTCTTTATTTCTCTTTCCTTAAGGGAAAGAAAAATAAAGTCTTGATACCTGAAGAAGATTAATTTTTTAAAAAGAGAATAGATATTGGAATAGTTCAGGCAAGCAGTGATGCTAACCTCTACGAATGTATTGGCTTTGTGAATGGACAAGAAAAACAAAAGATATTGTGGAAGCAGAATTGACAAGGTTTGTCAAAAAAACTCGAAATTAAGGCAATAGGAAGAGTCAGGATTCCTGTGATGTTCATTTCAATTCAAGGAGCATTTTAAAAGTGACTAGTAGGTGCAAAACATTCCTGGGGCAGGGGCAGCTGGGTAGCTCAGTGGATTGAGAGTAAGGCCTCGAGACAGGAGGTCCTAGGTTCAAATCCGGCCTCAGACACTTCCCAGCTGTGTGACCCTGGGCAAGTCACTTGGCCCCCATTGCCCACCCTTACCACTCTTCCACCTAGGAGCCAATACCCAGAAGTTAAGGGTTAAAAAAACATTCTTGGGGCTACAAAGACAAAAGTGAATAGGTTGGAAAAGAAGACTATCACTTAAAAGTGGTTACAAATTCTACCAGCAAGTATCATGGGAGAAGATTGTGCAAGAAGGAATCTATTTCTGACTTCTGTGGAAAGTTGTAGGAGGAGTTGGGGGGAAAGAGAGAAGGATTTGAACCAAAAAAGAAGGAAAAGGAGATTGTATAGATAATTCAGAAAGGTTTGTCTAATTCTACACAGCCAGAATTTAGGAGAAGAAATTTTGGGAAAAATTGAAGAAAATTGAAGGATAACTTATAATCTCCTGGTTCATATACTAAACCAGATTTATCATCTGGATAGGGTTTTGTGAAAGGTTGAAGGGAAGGAATAAGATTAAGGAGGTTTTAAAGAGATTAAGGAGGATGAAGGAACATTAAATATTATGGGGAAAGAACCCAAAGAGGAAGATAATAAAGAAAATTCAGTAGGCATGATAAAGCAAGGTAAATAAGGAAAGGGCAAATAGAAGCATTGGAGGGTTAAGCAAATTAATAGAATGATTTTGTGAGTAATTTAATTTAATTTCCTTAATATAGACATATATAACCATATACAAAATAAATATGCCAGATATTTTCAGAGGTGGAGTACTAGCAACTGGGGGAGATCAGGAAAGACTACATGCAGAAGTTGGTTAAAACTCAGAGAGCTGAGTTTTAAAGGAAAAAAAGGAATTCTAAGAGATAAAGGTTTTGGAGGGGAGCACCTGTCACAGATCTGGGGCATAGTCTATCCAAGCAAAAGCACAAAATGAAAGATAAAATAACATGTGTGAGAAAAAGCAAGAAGATAAGTTTACTTAGATGAGTACAGAAAGGGGAATAATGTGTAATAAGGCTGGGTGACATCTCCTCTTGAGTTACTTCTCCACCTCCTATTAATATTGACTGACCAAGTCCGGAGAGGGTACCTGTTATGTCTCTATTCTCTCATCTCTCACAGATCTAGGGATTACTCTGAGGGTTAGACTTCCAGTACTATTATTAGCAATCCTGCCACCAATTTGCACTATGCTTTGGGGGCATAATTGCAACACAAAATTTGTTTTAAAAACAAACAACGAAAATATGTAACAAATGCATGGAGCTCTTTGCAACAGTAAGGTGAACAAAAGCAGTGAAGCACCCAGTAGGACATCAGCCACACCACAAACTTCCAAGCATCATTCCTATCAATTTGTCTCTACTACACAAAACTATGAATATATGGGGTTGCCTGCATAAAAGTGAAAATGAGGTTAGTAATAACATTACACATATATTTAGAGTCCAGAAAGGTAAATATTGGAATTTTCAGGATTATCTGTGTAAGCAAAAAGGTCACAATTCCTAGTTCCTGAAAGTCCTTTGTAAAACCTTCACAAAGTTCCCCTTTGCTGGTAACTCTGATGGGCTTTAAGAGTCAGTACTTCGGGAGTGTGTAGCCATCCTTTCTATCTACAATAAGGGGTCGCCCTCCCTGAAACTTCTCCCCAAATGCTTATAACTTTCAACCCAATATTTCTCCTACTGTCTCCTTGTAGTCTGTGCAGTGAAGAGAGCACTGGACCTGGAATGAGGAAGACCTGACCAAATCCTGTTTCTGATACCAGCTAGGAAACCTTGGGCAACTCCAAAGCTCTTACCCTCTCTTTCCTTTTCTGTAAAATGAGAGTGATAATAAGAGCCTCTGCATAAAGCATTGATGTGAGGATCAAATGAAATGAAATATGTAAAGAGCTTTGCAAATCTTAAAACATGTCATAAATACTAGTTACTCCTATCATCATTTCAATCAAATGATAATCATTTATTAAGCAACTGCTATATGTCAGGCACTGTGTTTTATCATCACTGCTACTACTACTACTACTACTACTACTACTACTACTACTACTACTACTACTACTACTACTACTACTACTACTACTACTACTACTACCACTACCACTACTACCACTACCACTATCACTACTACTACTGCTGCTGCTGCTGCTTCTACTAATGCTACAGTACTACTACCATGAGCACGTGAGCACTACTACTACTACTATTACTATTACTCCATCATTCTGATCTCAACTAGATGCACTGTTTGCCACTTGTCCAGTGTTTCCAATGGCATTATCAAAGAGGGTTAGTTGAGGAAAGGAGGAAAAGGAGAAAAAAAGAAAATCTATACCCCTTTTCCCCCAGATCAGTTACCTCTCAGAGGTTCAGCTTTCATGAAAAGGTATTTTTCACACTGGAACTCTTCCCTTATTAGACTGACTGGTTCACTGTCATACTAAGCTCACTGCTAGAGTGGGAGCTTTTTCTTTCTCTTAAGATAGGCTCAAAGGTGCATCTGATTGTTTAAGCCAAATTCCAAATGTTTCCTGTGTGATTCCATTTGCCCTTATTCAATGTTAAATGCATCATCATCCTCTCTAACTGGTTAAAGATTTATTCATACTTAGTTTAGAACTTGTGTCTAGAAGATTGTGTCATTTGAGGTATGTGGGCTTTCTGTGGTTACATTCATTGGGTGATGGATGAGCTACACCCTTAAAGCTGGAAAAAGAGGTAATTGTGTCTTAGAGTTATCTATGTACGTGCATATGTGTGAACATGCCTCTATTTACAAGCTGCATGTATGGTCAGATATGGCTCATTTATCTTTCATGCCTTCTTTCTAGCTACCTTCTTTATGTGCTCATATTACATTTATTCATAGACTTGAATCACTCTATTTTTCCTCAAAATCAGAGAAATATTTAAGAAGTAAATCTCAACGGCAGGGTGCCTAGACATCTCTCCTCAATCAGACATTGTCTAGTCGCATGTATTTTTATGAGAGGCAGAACTATACAGGGCTAATTACCCTGCAGGAGCTGAAGCAGAATATGAAAGGAGAGATGCCAAACATGAGCACACAATAACCAAAGCATTTCTCTGCACTAAACTCAGCCAAGGAGAGTGTCAGGCTCTGAAGGAAGGAACGAGTGCTATTTATAACGGAAGGGCTAGTTACTGCAGGAAAAATGGAAGCTGAAAAACCATTGTCTGGAAGCATGTAAACAAAGCATTTATTAAATCCAGAGTTGGACAGCACCTCAGAGAGTACTTCCTACCCATTGTGAGAAGCCATTCTCTAGTATTCCTACCAACAGACCATGAAGAAATTGTTGCCCCCAAGATAATTATATAAATAAAAGCCATAACCATGGTCAGTACAATAAAACATGATGTGAGAAACCCGTCCAACCATACATGACGAGGGAGGCAGCTGTGTCATAATGGAAAGGGTTGATAGTCTGGAGACTAAGTTTCTAGTCCCAGCTCTTCAGCAAATTTTCTGTGATTTTAGGCTACTCCTCTCCCTTTTCTGTGGGTTAGGTCTCTCCTCTGTGAGTCTAGATAATCAGGATGGTTTTGTCTGTTTGTTTGCTTGCTTGTTTTCCCCAGGTTTACCATTCCAAGACTCAATCTTTGATTGCTGGGTGGCTATAGGAATAAGGAGAAAAATCTTCTTTGGAGCGATATCACTGTTGGAATGTTAAGTTCCATGATTCTCCTAGACATTGGTTTGTGAAGGTACAAACTCTGAAAAACCAGGAGAGAATAAAACTTAAGTTTGGTTTTTTTAAAATTAGGAACAAGATCGCATTCTATGCCACGAGAAAAATCTTCCCTCACTCCTTGACTCAGGACTGAAGTCAGAAGCATAAGAATTTTATTCCTTTTGCTTATGGTTTGCTTCTTCTAAGAATGCAAATCCCACTAGGACGTGTATCCATTTCAGCCATCTGTAGTCATTCTTACCTTCATATTAAAATCTCTGTTTCTCCTTCAGAAGAGAGAGCGTAGTTTTGCCAAGGGGGACAAAATCCTTGGTCAATCAGTCAATAAGAATTTATTAAGTGAATACTATCCACAAGACATAAGCTATACAACAGATACTATGCTAAACTCTGAGATTACAAAGCAAGGGAAGACAGTCCTTACTCTCAAAAAGCTCACAGGCTAGCTGGGGGGACAACGTGCAAACAATTACGTACAAACAACATACAGACAAGATAAATTGGAGATAATCAACAGAAGGAAGGACCAGGATTAAGGAGGAGCTCAGTCATACAACTCTTCAGAAATCTCATTCTGGATCAAAGATTCTGCTCTGTTTCCATGTTAGGATGCCCTTCCTTCAACCCAAGGATTTGGAGGGGGGATATTTCTTGTACTGGCAGGCACTAGTTGGAAGACAGGCTGTGCCACGGCTCTCCCCATTATAATAGCTATATTGGCAGGAGATAGGAGAGGGGCAGGTACTTATCTCTTAACAATAATCAGACTAGGAGATTCAGAAAGCCCCTAATGGGGTTTCTTCTCTGCTACTTCTTCTGCTACCAGAGTTTCATTCTACTGAGGCTTTATCCTTTATTAAAATGTCACAGGAGATAATGATTCCAATGTTTTAAGTCAAAGATTCTCAATTTGGATTTTGAGAAAGATTTCAGAAAGTCAAAAAACTTGCATTTGGAGGGAGATGGAAACTGCATGTTTATTTTTGCTAATCTCTAGCTTAAATTTAACATTTCTTTCCATTTTTTAAACCCTTACCTTCCACCTTAGAATCAATACTGTATATTGGTTCCAAGGCAGAAGAGTGTAGGGCTAAGCAATGAGGGTTAAATGACTTGCCCAGGGTCATAGAGCTAGGAAGTATCTGAGGCCAGATTTCAACCTAGGACATCCTGTCTCTAGGCCTGGCTCTCAATTCACTGAGCTACCCAGCTGCCCCCTTTCCCTTTTAAATGTAGGTAAAAAACAGTATTTAGTATTTAAGCAGTATCTGTGACTGTCATAAATAGAAAGAAGATATTATCATATCACATTGCATTTGTTGCACATATCATGAAATATTGATGCCTTGAAATTGCTGTAATCAGTTGATAAATGCTTGCAACGTAAATCCCAAAACTCATTGGTAGGACTCAGTTTGTTACATTAGACTCTTCAGGGAATTTCTCTTTGGATAAGTTCTTAGATTCATTGTTGAGCTCGATTATCTCACTCTCAATGGGGACCTGAAGAAAGCCTTCTATGTATACTTTCTCTGATTTCTATTTTGCTAACCAGTTCGATAAATAGGTTTCATTGATAATTGTTCATGGTGAAATTGGAATTTGTTGTGAAAGGAATCAAACCTTATATACAAAGCATGTACTCCTCTTTTCCCTTCATTAATAAAACAGGGATCAAAAATTAACATAAACTTCAAAACCACATACCCTAAACTAATAATAATTAAGTCAAAAGATGGATTCTAGCCTGTGCTGTCTTTTTCTGAGGAGAACAGAGAGGCCAATCATCTGACTCCAATCTCTTGCTTCCCTCCTGGGCATAAATTAAAGTCTTTTTTAAAGAATTGGGGGTAAGGGGAGAAAAGGCTAGAGATGTTTATTCTGCTTCACTCTGAGCCACACGGATACCCCAATACAGTATTTGTGATTTTTGTCACCAATAGAAATTTCTATAAACAGTCAGTGAAAATTTATCAAGAGCCTCCTCTGTGCCAGGCACTGTGCTAAGGACAGAGGATACAAAGAAAGTCAAAAGGCAGTCCCTGCTCTCAAGAAACTTACATTCTAATGGGGGAGAGACATACAAGCAACCATGTACAAACTCCTCATTGCCTCCAGGATCAAATGTATGATGGGGAGGGTTTGGAGAAAGGTAATGAGTTCTGTTTTGGACATATTTAGTTTGAGATGTCTAGTGAACATAAAATTTAAGATGTCCGAAAGGCAGTCAGAGATGCGAGACTGGAGATCAGCAGAGAGGCTGAGACAGGAAATGTAATAAGAATCATTAGTAGAGAGATGATCATTAAATTCGTGGAAGTTGATGAGATCACCAAAATAGTAGTAGAGATGGAAAAGAGAAGAACGCCCAGGACAGAATTCTGAGGGACATCTAAAGTTAGAGGGAATGATCTGGAAGAGGTTCCAGAAAAGGAGACAGAGAAACAGTGGTCTGGTAGTCAGAATGAGACCCAGGAGAGGGCAGTGTCCCAAAAACCTAGAGAAGAGAGTCAAGGAAGACAAATCAACAGTGTCAGAGGCTGCAGAGAGGTCAAGGAAAATTAAAATTGAGAAAAGGCATCAAAGAGGTCATTAATTAGTTTGGAGGGAACAGTTTAGGTAGAATAATAAAATCAAAAGCCAGATTTTTAAGAAGTTAAGTAGCCTATCTGGCTTTGCCCATGGGGAGCAGGGAGGCTTGAGAGAAGGACCTGATCTTCTAGGCAGGCAATTTAACTTAGGTTCTCAAATCTTGGATTTACTTTGACTATGATCCATGAAAGGTCTCAAAGGAAAGAAAACCTGAATGGCACAGAAAGAAGATACCACAAAGAAAAGCACATCTTTCCAAGTCAAAAGGAAGAGAAAGGTTGAGGGTTAGAGAAATGTGGCCATCTCTGAGCACTTGTACTTTGCAATCCTTGCAGGCTACTGTAATAATCCAAGTATGAGGTGATGAAAGCCTGCATTAGAATGGTGACAGTGTCAGAGGAGAGAAGAAAAAAGGGGATACTGGGAGAGATTTTAGTGGATCCATTAACTTGAATGAGAAAAACAAATACATCCTTATTTTCACTAAAATGTACCATTTTCTTTGATTATTTAAAAGTATTATTATATGAAAAGGTTCATAGGCTTCACTAGTCAGCCAAAAAGTCCATGATACTTATTTTAAAAGGTTAAGAATTCCTAATTCAGTTCAATTTATAGCTTTAAAAAAGCATTCTTTCTACACTATGTCCAATAAGTGGTTATGCAGACTTTGTTTAAAGATTCTGAATGAGGTAGAACCCATTACTTCCAAAAGCAAAACATTTCACTTTTGAATAACACCAATTTTTATGAAGTTTTCTGGTCAGTGCTCTGGGATCTGCCTTCTGAGAGAATGGGGCCATTCCTGTCCTACTTGGTCTTCCTGAGTGCCAGTGAACTGTAAACTAGGTAATGGAGAAGAACGTACTGACCCAAAGGTTGTAGAATTCTAGGAGAGAATCATAGATTTAAAAATGGGATCGGACTTAGAGGTCATCAACCCAACTCCTCTTACTTTACAAATGAAAAAAACTGAGGCACAGAAAGATGAAGTGACAGAATTGAATCTAGATCCTCTGACTCTGAATCTACCATTCTGTCCACCATCTAGGACTGTCAGTGCTTTATTCCATAGACCTAAGACAAGTTGTCTTTGGTCATGCTTGTGGGAAAGAAGCAAAAAGACTTAGTAAGAGATCAAAACAGAGTGTGAAAGGTCCAGAGCCTTAAAAGGATGAAAGTACATGACCTATATCACCTACATTATCCAATGACCATTGCTGTGTGCCTTTCTTTGAAGAAAAAACACATATATTCAGCTGACATCATTCAGAGGCGTATCTAGAGTAGAAGCTAATTGGATTCATCACTACTTACTCTTCCAATTCTGGGGCTAGCTTTATGAGGTCTCTAGAGTATGAAGAATCAAAACCATGCCCCAGCTGTACATAACAGTAACAATCCATCACAGATTTTTGTCTAGATCTCTCTTCAATCTTACCTCCCTCTCTAATGATCTCCAAGTTTCCTTTAGTAATTTTCTTGCATTTCTGAATTGTCCCCATCATATTCTACCTATGAGGATTGTTCTTTTGTGTATAACTTCTTGTCCTTGTTTTCTGGTAGAATGTAATATTTTTGAGTGCAAGATTATGTTCTATGTGTCTTGATAAATAGATGTAATATGGTTTGTAGAAGTAAAATGGTAGGATGAGTTAAGAGTATTCAAGTTGGGGACAAGAAGTCTTGGTTTCTAATGAAATCTCTAATATCTACTAGCAACAGTGCAAGGGTCCAGAGCAATTTGAAGGGATTGATGATGAAAAAGGCTGTCCACCTCCATAGAAGGAAATGAAAGAATCTGAATGCAGATTGAAGCATGTCATTCTTCACTTTATTTCCTCCATGATTTTTTTCTTTAGCATAATCGATAGATATTCTAATTTCACAACATAATGAACCTGGAAATAGGAATTATATGATAACACATGTTCAACCTTTATGATGTTATCTACTATGTTGGGGAGGGGAGAAGGGTGGAAGGGAGAGATAGAAAATGAATAGCAAAATGTCTGAAAATAATTATTAAAAGATGTAGCAACATGTAATTTGGAAAAATATTAACAATTAATTTGTAAAAAGATATCCGATAGTCATGTGTCTCTAGTCAAGTTACCTAACTTATCTGGAAGTTAATTAAATTTCTAAGTTTAATTATTATGTTGTTACTTATATTTATGTATTGTATAATGTATTTATTATAGGAATTTAGTTAATTGATTCAAATAACTTCTAAGAAGTTAAAATCAGTTTCCACAATGTGAAAAAATAAAATTATTAATAGCACCTTTCTTGTAGGGAAGGAAATAATAATAACAAAAATATAATGAGGATTTGAAAGGCTTACAAAAACACTTTACATATATTATCCCATCTGATCATCACAACAACTCCACAAATTAGATGTTATTATTATGATTATTTTAGTGAAAAGGAAACTCAGTCTTTTCAAGGTCACACAACCAGTATTTTTCAGAGGGGAGACAAGAACCTAAGACATCCTGACTCTGAAGCTAATTCTCTATCACAGCAAAAGATTTCTTTGCCTTGCACCTAGTAAGCACTAAATAAATGTTTCTCGATTCTTATCCATTTCACCAAAGATAGGCCTATTCCAAGAACATACCCAATTTATTAAGTTTCCTTGAGCTTAATGTTTCTATAAAATGATTGGTGCCCAAAAGAAGTCAGAAGAATGAGATAAGTCAAAACATGAAAAATACATATCAAGATACACAGAATCCTGACCTAAAGTGGCCAGAAGAATCTTGGCCTCTTTTGCAATCAGTGATTAGAAGTGTAGGTCAGAACTCAATTTCTTTTGACCGAAGGCAAATGCAAAATTCATAGAGCTAAGAAAAGTGATGGATGTGACAGGTTATAGAATGTAGCTTCCAAATGAGATTTCAGAGAAGGCTCTGGAATTGTTTCAGCCTTTATATAGCAACACCATTAAAAAAAAATCTTTCCCCCAGTGTTTGCTCAAAACAAGAGATCTAACTACTAATGATTATACCCAAAATATTGTGATAAACACATTCCTATAAAGGTGAAATAAGGACAATGTCCATGAGACAGGACCAAATTCCATAAAGTCAGAGAATATGAAAATAAAACTTTTTATTCAAAATTAATGCACTCATATTATTACCAGGTAGTGTCATGAAAAAATGAACATTGTTCCTCAAGTCAGGAGTCCTGGATTCCTGTTCTGACTCTATCTCCTAGTTGCTATGTGACCTTGGGGAAAAAAATCACTTGATTCCTCTGAGTTTCACTTCCTCATTTGTAAAAGAGAAATAATATTTGTACTAACTCAAGCACTGTTATAAAGATAATATGAGATGATGCATAGAAAGCAGTTTATAACCACTAAATGAAATATAAATATTAGCTATTGCTATGTGATTTTATAAAAGCAATCCTACTCAGGGGGCACATTTATCATAAATAACAGAGAGAGAAAATTAACACAATCTTAATCAGTTGAGGAGGGATTTGAACTAAATTAATTACTCTCCAACTTTTAGGTCTCAGGATCTTTTTTCCCTCAAATTATTGGGCACCACTCCTCAAGAACATTTGGACATGTGAGATATATATATATATATATGTATATATATATATACATATATATACACATATGATATTTTGATATTTACTATATTTTGATATTTACTTTATTAAAGGTTATGAGGAAGCTAGGTGACTCAATGGATAGAGCAGCAGGTCTGGAGATAGGAGGTCCTGGATTCAAATCTGACCTCAGACACCTTCTGGCTATATGATCTAGGGAAAGTCACTTATTTGGTATCAATTTGAAGACAGAAGGTAAGGATTTTATAGAAGAAGGAGGAGAAGGAAGAAAAGAAAAGAAGGAAGAGGAGAAGGAACAAGAGGAGGAGGAGAAGGAGAAAAAGTAAAAACATCTTGGTATTATTATGAAATTTGTTTAGACCTCAAGGGTCTCCTGAACAAGTCTTGGAAAGCTCCACTCTGAGGACCACACTTTGAGAATCTCTGGTCTAGAAGCTCTCTAAGGATCTTTTGAGTTTTCTTGTTGTTTATTTATTTTATTTTTTTAAAGCCCTTTACTAAATATCAATTCCAAGGTAGAACAGTAAGGTCTCGATCAGTGGTTCCCAAACTTTTTTGGCCTACCACCCCCTTTCCAGGAAAATTATTACTTAGCACCCCCTGTCACATACTATCACTGCCCCCTTACAGTTATTCACCACCCCCAAATGCACCTGTGGCCATCACTGCTCCACCCACCCCGTCAATGCAGCACCCACCAGGGGGCGGTGGCACCCACTTAGGGAATCACTGGTCTAGATAATTAGGGTTGTGACTTGCCCAGGGTCACACCGAAAGTAAGTGTCTGAGATGGAATTTTAATTCAAATCTTCCTGACTCCTGACCAGGTGCTCTATCCACTATTAGACCTAGCCACTCCAAAATTAGATTAGATTAAATTATGACTAAGGTTATTATAGCTCTAAATCCTGTCTCTACTTATAGAATAAATACATAAGAAAATAATAGCAAAGTGCTCTGAGATCAGATGAGAGACAAATCAATGTAGAAGTAAAAGTAGATCATGAAAGACATCTTGAAGTAGTTGCATTTGAGTTAGACCTTCAAAAATTTATGAAATTTTAAGTCAAAGATGATGAAAGCAATTCATTGATTATTATTATTATTAAATATTAAAGGCAGGGAAAAATGTGAGTAAAAGACAGGAAGTTAAAAAAAAATTTGAGACATTTTACTAGTCTTATTCACTGTGACTAAAACATAAAATAGGTAAGGGAAGATGAAGGACCTGTAATTTCACTGGTCTCAGGAACTCCTGGGTGTTAAATGTTCTACCAGTGAAGTTTAGCAATTTATGTGCAACTTTAAAAGTCTAAAGTCTCAAGACTTTAGAGTCAAAGACTTAAAGAGTTGTCTTGAACAAAGATGCAATCCAATTATAGCCTGAAATGTTCTTAAGTGGAGCCCAGAATAAGTTGTTATTGGGAAATATTTAACAAAATAAAGGAAAAAAACAATAAAACATAGACAATCCTAATATGTGGTTTTCTAAGTCAATATACAATCCACAGGAATACTTTGCTTTCATGATCTCTGTTTTTATATGAGTTCAATTTGTTGTTTAGTTGTTTTTCATTCCTGACTGACTCTTCTATTATTCTTTGTTGTTTTGTTTTTTGCCAAAGATACTGGAGTAGTTTGCCATTTTCTTCTCTAATTCACTTTAAAGATGAGAACACCGAGGTAAACAGGGTTAAATGACTTGCCCAGGGTCATCCAGCTAGTAAGTGACTGAGGCCAGATTTGAACTCTATTCACTGCATCACCTTGTTGCTAAATTCAATATGACTGGTCTAGAACACAGAGATTAAATTACTTGTCCTAGATCATGCAGCTATTAAGGGCAAGGTCCAGGACCTTCGTTCTGTTCCTCCTGACTTTAAAGGTAGCTCTCTTTCACTATTTCTTACTGCTTTCCATCAAGTAAGAAGAAACTATTTGATATAATAACAATTCCTATCAATATAGCAATTTAAAATTTTATTTCTCCAATCTAATTTGGGCCAATGAGGTGATGCAGCGGATTGATTGCTGGACCTGGAATCAGGAAATTCATCTTCCTGAGTTCAGACATTTAATTAATGATTGACCCTGGATAAGTCACTTAACCCTGTTTGCCTCAGTTTCCTCCCCTGTAAAATGAGGTGGAGAAGGAAGTAGCAAACTACTCAAGTATCTTTACCAAGAAAACCCTAAATGGGGTCACAAAGAGTTGAACATGAATGAAATGACCAACCACCACCATCAACAACAGACTAATTTAACCTTTACTACAACCCTATGAGACATATTTTATAGACATTTTTATTCTCATTTTACAGATAAATGAATTTCAGCTCAGATAATTTAAATTACTTAACCATAACCTCATTGTTAATAAATGTCAAAGGCAAGATTTGAAACCATGTTTTGCTGACTGCAAGTCCAGAATGCTCTCCATGTGGCCTTACTACCTCCCAGAAAAAGTTTTTCAAGCTGAAAAAGGTAGGATGGAGTCAAAATAAGTGAATGGGGGTCTTGAAGGCCACATTAAGGAGCCTTGACTTGCTTGGTGGGCAATGGGGAAGTAATGGAGGTTTTTAAGTGAAAGAATGATGTGATTACAGCAGTACATTAGGAAGATTAATCTGGCCCTCATGTGAAGGATGAATTGGAGGAGAGAGAGAAATCTACCTACAAAGAACAGTGGTTCTTCCATCTCCTAAATTAGAGGTCTAAAAATAATACCTTATAAAGTTCACACTTCATACTGGGGAAATGCCAGCCCTAAATTTAAAAAGAAAAATCACCAGGTTGTAAAAAATGTTAAAAACCCAGGCTGTGCTTACTGAGTGCCAAGGGAATCCAAAAGAGACCATTTGCAATATCTCTGAGCAAATGAAAAGAAACTAATTCAATCTGAATGTGCAGAATCAGAGTCCTCAGCACCCTCATTCTAGCTAAGGGCGACCTGGGAGGCAGTGAGACAGGGACCAAGCTGTTTGTCAGAGGGAAAGTCTAAACCAGCTGCTGACAATGCCATTATTCCAAATACCATGGCCCCTTCCATTACAGCAAGGCTACAACGAAGAGATAAGGTTAAAGACTACAGCTATGATTTCATTCCTGTAAGGAACTACCAGGAAAGAAGAGTTCCTCTATTTATGAAATAGAGAGTCTGACTACCAAAGGCATTTTGAGATTAAGTGTCTTACTTGGAGGGTCTATAAATAGCCAGTATGTGTCAGAGTTGAGACTTGAACCTAGGACTTCCCGGCTCCATGGCCCACTCTAGCCCCTGTGCTAAGCAAACTCTCTACATGATCTCACAAAAGCCTAGACTGTTGGAATTGGAAGAGTCCTTAGAATATTTAAAATGTTAGAATATGGAACATAGAACTCCAGTGGAATGAGGGGCCTCAGAGTTCTGTCATCAAATTCATCTCAAACAAGAATCCCTTTTCCAACAATCTTAACAAGTGGTCCTTTGCTTGGAGATTTGTTGGTGATGGAAAACATAGTATCTCCTAAAGAAATCTATTCCATGATGAAACAGTTCTATCTGTTGGAAAATTTTTCTTAATATTGAGCCAAAATCAGACTCTGAAATTTCCACCTATTGTTTTGAGTTCTGACTTTTGGGAGAAAGCAGAAAAAGTTCAGTTTTCTATAATATCCCTTTAAACATTTGAAGACAACTATAATCATTCCTTCTCCTGTTGCTATAAGTCTTCTGATATGAACTTGTCCTCCTTTGTCATGGTTTCTGGTGTCCTTAGTATTCTAGATAATTTTCTATGGATGCACTCAAATTTGTCAATGTCCTTCCTAAAAGATATGTCCTAATTTACCCAACTAAACTTAGTGTAATACTATTGATAGGTAGGGAAGAACAGGAATGGGCCTTTAATAAAATAAAGGCCATCCAAGCAATACTAATGAAAAGACCAGAGCTTAGTGGAAATTTTGAAATACAAACATAAGAATCAAGAGAAACATTAAAAAGTAAATACAGATGAGCAACTATAAGAGATATAATGAGGATGAAATATTTACATTCCAATATGGGAAGATTACAAGTGAGCCTAAATATCCTAACATCACCTCATTCTAAAAATAATTTCTTGAATTTATATTGTTACATTAACAAATGAACCAATTAGACTCATTTTTAATGTATGATCACATGTTGAGCAAGAATCAAAGATAAGATATAAAATTCAACACTTTAAAGGCCTTAGAGCCACTCAACCAAATAACACTTACCCTATGTAGCTTTAATTAACCACTTCTAAGTCTTGTTGCTTCATAAATTTTATTTATCAGTGCAGTCCTTCACCTGATTCAGGAACAACTTCTGATTAAAGTAATTTTCTGCTAAAAACAAAACAAAACAAAACTTATGTCCAAAACTGAAGATAACACTTCAGATGTAATCAGATGAGGTCAGAGTATATTGGAATATTATAACTTCCCTCATTCTGAACACTATGCTTCTATTAATTCATCTTAAATTTATATTAGCTTATTTTGTTTGCCATGCCATATTATTTACCAAGATTGATTGAACATAAGAAGAATGTGGTCTCCATCATGTCTCTAGCTCCAGCTTGCTACACTACAGGCTGGGGAACTTCTCCTTGGGTGAAAGATGAGATTCTCCCTCAGCTGAGCTGAATTATCTTATTCCCAATGGAATCACTCCCAGAGTTCCTTCACTTTATTGTCTGGTCTATATTCTCCTATCTATACTTTCTTTGATTTCTATTTTGCCATTGACTTGGATAAATAAGTCCTCTTGTTACCTCTTTTGGGTGTTCATTGTGGAATTCATATTTGATGGAAAAGAAGTCAACCCCTGCATATAAAACTTGGGATGTTTCTTCCCCTCAATTAGTGAATAGCAATCAGAAGTTCAGCTTGAACTTGAAGAAAATATCCTTTACTAATAGATCTAAAGAAGCACAAAGATATAATTCTTTCCAGTAACTTCTCTCCCTGAGAAGAGCAGAGAAGTTAAGCTTCTGTCTCAACATTCTTCTTCCCACTCCTGACAGGAATTAAATTTTCTTTAGAGAAGGGTGGAGGAGAATAGTCTAGAAATGCCTATGACACCTTGATGCTGTATATATGGGTACAGCCCTTGCTATATGATGAGGAGACGAGAAGTAAGATTGAAAAATAATGACTTGTCCAAGGACAAACTGCTACTAAGTATCTGAGGCACGATCCAAACACAGATCTTCCTACGAATAAGTCCTATACTTGAAGAATGATTCCATTTTGAAACAATGCTACCTGGCCTAAAAGTTAAAAGGCCTGAGTCTTGTCCAGTTTTGTTATTAAATATATCTGTGACTTTGAACAAGTCACATCAGTCTCTTTGCTTCCATTTATCACCTGAAAAACAGGGTTATCAATACTCAATCCAATTACCTCACAAGGTTTATAAGGAGAAAAATGACAATAGCCTGAAAAATAAGTGAGCAATTTTTAAAAATCTATAAAAATATGATATTCATGTTATGTGCCTAAAAATATATCCAGTGGTTTATTTTTGTTTGGGTTTTTTTATACTAAGTTGTCTTAATGATCATAATTTATTTGCTTGTCCATGTGGTTATGACTGGAATTACCTCAACAATAGCAGCATGATTTAGATATTTGGAAAGAGAGACTCAGACAGAAACAGTCAGACCTAGGCAAATTCTGTTTTTCTGATTACTAATCCATTCAAATCAGTGGCATACCATTGAGTGGCAATCCTATTGCATTGCCAGCAAGCCCTGTGTTATTGTATTAAGCAGTTACTTACATTTCTGTAGTAGATTAGATGTCTGTGATCTTGGCTTCCATTTTAAAGTCATCAAATGCCCTGGGGATTCTTCTTTGCTAACAAAAAGTCACTGGTTACATTGAATTTTATTTTTTCATGCCTAAAAGTAAAAAGGAAAAAAAATTAAAAAACAGAATATGGAAAACTATAACCAACTTTTCTCAAGGAGCTCCCTACAGTTCATGACTCCCAAGTGAACCCATTCTAAAAATTTTGATAGCAGGATGTAGGGAAGAAAAAGAATATCTCCACAGAAGAGTTACTAAGTTTTCCAGAGATTCAATGAATGACTACAAAACCTATGCAAAGGAATAAATACAGTGTGATAGAGTACTTCATTTTGGGGTTCTGGGATCATATATTTAAAGCTAGAGCTATTAAATCCAATTTCCTCTTGTGCAGATAGGGACACTGAGGCAGAAAGAAGTTGAATAATTTGCCCAGCATCACACAGCTAGTATATGTCTGAAGTGGGATTTGAATACAAGGTCTTCCTGACTTCAAGGACACTCCAATGCCCTCCCTACAATAGCAGCAGTGTCAAACACATGGTCATTGCAGCAGCTAATATTCCCAAGTACCCCTGAACAAGATTAAAATGTAATTGGGAATTGATCCAACTATTCTGGATGGCAATTTGGAACTATGCCCAAAGGACTTTAAAAGACTGCCTGCTTGGGTAGCTCAGTGGAGTGAGAGCCAGGCCTAGAGACAAGAGGTCCTAGGTTCAAAGCCGGCCTCAGCCACTTCCCAGCTGTGTGACCCTGGGCAAGTCACTTGACCCCCATTGCCCACCCTTACCAATCTTCCACCTATGAGACAATACACCGAAGTACAAGGGTTTAAAAAAAAAAAAAGACTGCCTGCCCTTTGATCCAGCCATTCCACTGCTGGGTTTATACCCCAAAGAGATAATAAGGGAAAAGACTTGTACAAAAATATTTATATCTGTGCTCTTTGTGGTGGCAAAAAATTGGAAAATGAGGGGATACCCTTTGATTCAGGAATGGTTGAACAAATTGTGGTATCTGTTGATGATGGAATACTATTGTGCTGAAAGGAATAATGAAGTGGAGGAGTTCTATTTGAACTGGAACAACCTCCAAGAACTGATGCAGAGCGAAAGGAGCAGAACCAGAAGAACATTGTACACAGAGACGGATACACTGTGGCACAATTGAATGTAATGGACTTCTCTACTAGCAGCAATGCAATGACCCAGGACAACACTGAGGGACTTATGAGAAAGAACGCAATCCTCATCCAAAGAAAGAACTGTGGGAGCAGAAATGCAGAAGAAAAACAACTGTGTGATCACGTTTTGAGGGGGATATGACTGGGGATGTAGACTCTAAGCGATCACCCTAATGCAAATACTAATAATATGGAAATAGGTCTTGATCGATGACACATGTAAAAGCCAGTATAACTTCTTGTTGGTTACGGGAGGTGTGTGAGAGGAGGGGAAAGAAAGAACATGAATCATGTAATCATGGAAAAATATTCTAAATTAAATAAATAAATAATTTTTTCAGATTTAAGAATATAATTGGGAAATACTTAACAAATAAACTAAATACAATAGAATATAGATAATATTAATATATGGTATTCTCTGTTGATGTGGGGCCACAAGTATCCTTATATATGGCTTAATGGCCCTCATTTCTTTTTGAGTCTGACACTAATGAACGATACCATCTAACTAGCTGTGTAAAATAGGTAAGTCACCTACTCTGAGTCTTATGTTGCTCTTTTGCATAATGAGGATAACAATAATAGTTATAGAGCATTTATTATGTTCTAAGTACTTGAGAGGAAACTAAGGCAAACAGAGATAAGTAACTTGCCCATGGTCACACCGCTAGTGTCTAAGGGTGGATTTGCATTCAGATCTTCCTGAATACAAGGCCAGAGTGCTCTCTGCTATGCCACCTATCTACCCCAGCCTCCTTCATAAAATTTGAATAAGCTGGATTTCAGAATGATCAGGTCCTCAGCAAAATTACAAAACAAATAACATCTGTTTGGGGTATTCGAACTCCATATTTTCCCTCTACTAAGCCCTCTGCTCCCTACCAAACCCCTGCTCTAAGCACTCTGCTGCTTTCCTCTGGGTGCCATATCCCTTCTTCGTCTCCATGCAGTGCCCTCCATCAAAGATCAATGGCCCCATCAAAATGGCTCCAGTAACTGCAAACCAACAATGCCCTCTCGACTTGTGCAGTTCTTGCACTTACATAAGCCTTCAACAGGGAATCCAGCCCACATTCTTGAGGCCTTCTTATAGTTTTTTTTAACATCATGTGTATAACAGCACAAAACAAGGTATAGTCATGTTATCATCCCAAAAGACCAACCCACATTTTTTCCTATTGCCCTAACGATTCTTAGGTCTTAGGGGTTTTGTTTGTTTGTTGTGCTCTTCTTAAGATAACAGGACCATAGATTTAGAGTTGGAAAAGATCATAGAAGTCATAGAGCCCAATCTCTTCTTTTAATAATTACGAAAATGAGGCTGAAAAAGGTTAAATGACTCACCTGGAGTCTCCCTCCTCTGCTTAAACCCAGGTTACTACAAACCCTATTAGTCCAATTAGCCATTTAAGCCCCCAGATCAAATACCTTATGTGTTAGGATTGGCACTGAGGCTGCCTCCTTTATGATTCTAACACATAATCACAACATAAGGTAATGAAGATACTTTGAAAAAATGTCATTCTTAACCTTAGAATTGCTCTTGACTATTCTTGACTATTCAATATTGATTATTGAACTATTCTTGACTATCCTTGAAATGGAGGTCTCTTTTTAAAAGAAAGTAAAACTAGGAGGTAGCTAGGTGGCACAGTGGGTGGAGAACAGGGTCTGCAGTTGTGAAGCCTTGAGTTCAAATCCAGTTTCAGGCACTTACTAGTTGTATGACCTTGGGCAAGTCAGTTAACTCTGTGTACCTCAGTTTCTTCATTGGTAAAATGAACTGAAGAAGAAAATGGAAAACCACTCCAAGGATCACAAAGGGTCATACATGACTGAAATGACTGAACACAGAAAACAAAGGAATCAGGAGGGGTAGGGGCAGGAATAGAAACCTCAGTTGTGCATCAGTTTCTGACAGAAGATTTTTAAACCAAAAGAGACCACAGAAGTCATCCTGTCTAATCTTTTCAGTTTGATGAAGAGCTGAAGAAAATTAAGCCTGGAGGTTGTGACTTGCACAAAGTCACACAGCTAGTAAAATAGACAAGCGAGGATTCAATCCTAGATCTCATCTGGAGCTTATCAATTTTCAGATGATGTTAGAATTAAATACATGTCAAACAGATAGGAGAGATTATTGATATTTTAGAGCAAATATGGATCTCAAAAGGAGATTGAATCTTGACAGTTTGAACTTGATACTTAAAACTTCTCTGAGATACTGGCTTTTTGGTCCCTTAAACCACATGTCCATAAATAGTCATCATTATTCATCCTCAAATGGAGGTGAGAATTGAGAGCCTGAAACACAAAATAGGGGGAAAATAGAGATGTCTGACTAGTCTGAACAAATATAAATCCACCCCCCAAAAAAGGAGGAATAGGAGAGTTTACATTAATTTATACAGATAAAATATAGGCTAAAGTAATTACTAGTAAAATATAATGGGAACATATTGAATTTTCTAATACTGAAAATAACAAAAATATAGCTAATTTTTACATAAATCTTTAAAGTTTACAAAGAATGCTATGCACAATGTCTCATTTAATCTCATTCAGCATAATAAATTCTGATTGATTGAGGTGGAGACCTGAGTTAAATTTTTAGACTTCCTACTTCTTAGCTGCACCAGGAGGAAGTGTAATACAGTAGGGAAAGTGGTAGATCTGGGAGCAGACCAGAAGACATTGATCAAATCCAATCTCTTCATCTTACATATATGACCTCAGACAAATCATTTAAATTCTCTAGGACTCATTTTTCTCATTTATATATAATTGGCAGGTATATTTTTTGGAATAAAGTTTGGCTAGACACAATTTTTAATACTTCCTTTTAGGGGACTTCGATAAAGAGATGATTTTTCCCAGACTGTACTTTCTCCAGGGTTATATAGGGTGTTATAGGAGGACTAGTACCTCTGGGATGAGGTCTTGCTTGCCCTTTTAAGTACTGATTACTCACCTTTGGTGTTACCTGTCACCCAACCCTCATCTGTGGCTCCAAGAAGCAATAGCCTTCACCCCGGTGAAACCTTCTTGGAAGACAGGCTAACTCAGGTTAAGGGTGAACAGTCTTCAAGCATGTTAGTCTTATAGAAATTGAGGATGGTAATAGGAACTGGAGCAGGGTAAGGTGAATGTGAATCCTAAGTGAGACACTTAAGTTATAATAATGAATCTCAAAGGATCATCCACAGCAGTAGATATTGTTTGAATGTGATGAATCTGCTAAACCCAAACTCCATATATAACAGTATCCCAGAGCTACCAGCCAGGCAAAGAATCTGCAATTAGAATTCTACAGTTATCTATGTCTAACTGAAGCTCTGTACTATAGGATAACTCTTAGATTGACTGCAAATTAAACCCTGCTCCTCCAAGATGTAAGAGCCCTCTTCCCTCCAATTATCCCAAGGATATGACTCACTAATGCCTTGGGATTCTTGATGAAACCAAGTCTGATGTAAGTTTATGAAGATTTATTACTAACAGGTTTGGGGAAGGGAGAGCAGATTAATGACTAGGAAGAAGGGAACAGGAAGTCCTTAACTAATTAAGGCTAATGATGTTAATGACAATCTTTGAAATAATGTTAATCAGGTATGATAGATGCCAACCTGGTTGGGCCAGATAAGCCCAACCTAAATCAAGGTTACTCTGCTGATTAAGGTGTTGAAGTTTCTTCTTGATAGTAAATTCAGGATCAGGGATTGATGAAGTAGTTTGAAATTGGTTAATGGTTGATGGTTGAACAAGCTCACCTAAGGCCTACCCAAAACCACCCTTTCCATCCCAATCTCAAATCTGAGATCTTTGTCAGTTCAAAATCCTGGCTTTTATACCCGAGCCTTAACTGCCGTTGGCACCTGCCAAGCTCCTGCCAGGCTCAGTTCATTCTACATTCTAAGTAGGTAACTGCCCATCATCTTGACTTCAACATAGCTATTCAATATATCATTACATTAGTGACTAGGGGGATGTCTACCCCAAGCATGTGAAGACTTCCACTGGGGAATTGAATGGGCTGATGAGGACAATTTGTTCCAATGATCGTGAAGACAGCTGCTGCAGGCACTATGGAGTGCTTAAAGTTTGGTCATACTTCAAAGATTCCAAGGTCATTCACTGCATTCCAGGCCATCTCCAGTTGTCTTGACTATTGTCCTATCACTAGACTTTGATAACTCTGTGAGAGGGGGGCTGACATCTTTGCACAACTCTGCCTCACTTAAATCCAACTCAGGCACGAATCAACATATCACCCTGAGATGTCATCAGTCCATTTTGAACTGAAAGAGGAACAGTTACAATAACAATCCCAGTTTTACAGATAAAGAAACTGAAGCTCAAGGATGTGAAGAGACTTATGTGAGGTCTCACAGATAATAAATGTCTGAGGATGGGTTTCAACTAAAGGCATCCTGACTCTAAATTCAGTACTTGGTGCACTTTTTTTTAATTTAAACATTTATTAATATTCATTTTTAACATGGTTACATGATTCATGCTCCTACTTTCCTCTTCACCCCCCCCCACTCCCCCCACCCATGGCCGATGCATTTCCACTGGTTTTGTCATGTGTCCTTGATCAAGACCTATTTCCAAATTGTTGGTAGTTGCATTGGTGTGGTAGTTTCGAGTCCACATCCTCAATCATGTCCACCCCGACCCATGCGTTCAAGCAGTTGTTTTTCTTATATGTTTCCTCTCCTGCAGTCCTTCCTCTGAATGTGGGTAGCATCTTTACCATAAATCCCTCAGAATTGTCCTGGGTCATTGTATTGCTGCTGGTACAGAAGCCCATTACATTCAATTTTACCACAGTATATCAGTCTCTGTGTACAATGTTCTTCTGGCTCTGCTCCTTTCGCTCTGCATCTGTTCCCGGAGGTCTCTCCAATTTGCATGGAATTCCTCCAGTTTATTATTCTTTTTAGCACAATAGTATTCCATCACCCGCATATACCACAGTTTGTTCAGCCATTCCCCAATTGAAGGACAT
>NC_058130.1:682463537-682472809 GCF_016433145.1 Gracilinanus agilis
TCAATTTGGTTTTCTTCTTTCCTTTTTTTATTAGATTGACCAGTACTTTGTCTATTTTATCTGTTTTTTCAAAGTACCAGCTTCTAGTCTTATTTATTAATTCAATAGTTCTTTTACTTTCAATTTTTATTAATTTCTTCCTTGATTTTTAGTATTTCTAATTTAGTTTTCATCTGGGGATTTTTAATTTGCTCACTTTCTAATTTTTTGAGTTGCATGCCCAATTCATTAATCTCTGCCCTCCTTAATTTGTTAATATATGCACTCAAGGATATAAATTTCCCCCTGAGTACTGCCTTGGCCGCATGCCACAGAGTTTGGTAGGATGTCTCATCATTTTTGCACCTACCTAACTAGGTGAACTGAGGGATAACATGGCAGGGTTTGCAGTTTAGGGAGAACACTCTGACAAATAAGTGGAGAAAGGACTGGAGTGGGGAAAGACAGGGAAACCAAACAAATGGCTATTGTAATTATCTAAGTGTGAGGAGATGAAGACCTACATTGAGGTGGTGACAGCTGTCAAAGGAAAGAAGTGAACATTTTCCAAAGATGTTATGAAAGGAAAATTGATTGAATCAAGCAACTAATAATGTGTAGGTTTCAAGTCTGAATGCCTGGGAGGATGAAGGTATCTTCAACAGTAATAGAGATGTTAGGAAGAGGATTTGGGGAGAGAAAAAATAAATGGCTTTTAATGGAAAAAAAATAAAATAAGACAAAAGATACATTTCTAAAAATAGAGAGATGAAGAGAAAAAGCAGCATCCCCAGTAACAGTAGCAACAGTAGAACTTTTTTTTAATTATTTTATTTATTTTAACCCTTAACTTCTGTGTATTGGCTCCTTGGTGGAAGAGTGGTAAGGGTGGGCAATGGGGGTCAAGTGACTTGCCCAGGGTCACACAGATCGGAAGTGTCTGAGGCCGGATTTGAACCTAGGACCTCCTGTCTCTAGACTTAGCTCTCAATCCACTGAGCTACCCAGCTGCTCCCAGTAGTACTTTTTAAAATATTTGTTTGTTACATTAAAAGTTTCCAGGTATCTCCCTCCCTTCCTCCCCTCCCATACTAGAGACAAAAAGATATCATTTGACAAAAATATATATACATATATAATTGTGTCCTGCTTATTTCTATTTATTGATTTTTTTCCTCAGAAGGTAGAAATACACAAGTCATTCTTGAACTATTATTTCTGTTGCTATATATAATAGTTCTTGTTTTACTCTTCATAATTTCATGTAGCTCTTCCCATTTGTAAAAAAAAATTAACTCTCATCATTCCTTATACCACAATAGTATTCCATTGCAATCTTATGTCACAACTTGCTTAGCCATTACCCAATTGATATGCATCTCTTCAATTTCCAGTTCTTTGCCAACACAGAGATGCTACAAATATTGTAGAATGCATAGGTTCTTTTCTTTTTCCCCTGATCACCTTAGGAAATAAATCTAATAGAGGTATTGCTGGATCAAAAAGTATATACAGTTTATAACTCTTAAGGAGTAATTCTAAATTGCTTTCCAAAATGGTTATATCAGTTCACAGTTTGACCAACAATGTATTAGAGTCCTCATTTTTCCATAACTTCTCCAACATTTGCATTTTGCTATTTTATCAGTTCAGCCAATATATGATAGATATAAGATATCTTGAAGTTGTTTTGATTTGCATTTCTCTAATAAAAAATAATTTAGAGATTTTTTTCAGATAATTATGTAAAGCTTTGATATTTTTCATCCCAAAACTGCCTGTTCATATCTTTTGGCCATCTATCAATTGAGGAACCTCTTATATTCTCATAAATTCAACAAAGCTTTCAAGGGAATAATATTAAGTCTTAAAGTAGATGGAACCTTTTTGTTTCTCTAGATCTCCACAAAGTTTAAGAAGTGACTAAAATGTGACTAGTTGACTGGAACAATGGTGAATTTACACCATTCTACATTTCTCCTTTCTATTTTATTGCTACATACAACAAGCAGCATGATTCAATCCCAAGTGTTTTGCTGCTATTTTAAATTTTGCATATTGATTTCATTTTTAATAAAGGCACAGTGATTCAGAGGATAGAACACTGGACTTGGAATCGATAAAACAAGTTCAAATCCAGTCTCAGCTACTTCTTCCTTTATTTCTGTAGGCAAATAATTTAACCTATGCCTGCCTTAGGTACTTCATCTCTAAAAAGAGGATAATATTAGTAACTACTTCCCAAAATTATGAGAATAAAATGGGATAGTATTTGTAAAGCACTTTTTAAAACTCAAAAGTTCTACATAAATGCTGGCTGTTGGTATTATAAAAATAAGATCATATTAATTATGTGCTAAGTTCAGGTTTTGCTTTAGAGAATATAATAAGGAGGAAAATGCCATGGATAACTGATTATATCAAATTCAACTGGCTGGAAGACCATCTTTTTGGGTTGGCAGTGAAAAGATTGTCCAGGGGCTTAGAGAATTTTATGAATTTTACTCACAATTTTTTTTTGTTTCCTAGCTTTTTACGGAAAAAAGTCGCACAGAGCAGGTATTTTCATTCTAAATTTAAATTTCTATATCTCATTATCTCCAAACATATAGGTTCTTTACACTCAAAACTGATCAGGTTTTTTTGTTCTCTCTCTCCCCAGGAGAAAGGACGGGGAAGAGGAGAGTATTTCAGGAGCAGGTCCTCAGGGGGTGCAGATCAATTGTACTGACTTCCTGCAAAGGAAGGAAGGTTAAAAGCATTTCAGAGCCAGATTGCCCTCTACATTGACACCTGTTAGGCAACATGCAAGGGGGAAAATGCCTAGCAAAAACACAGGGAAAGTTCATTACTTTCTTAAAATGTTTTTTTTAAATTCCAATGCTTAGTTAAGGAAAATAGAAAACAGTGATCTGTTGTATATTATGAACCAGAAAAAAAACCTGTAAAAATCCTATTTTAAAAGCAATAAATTCAAAAGAAAACTGTGATCTAATTTTTCTAATACATGCACATTTTTATTGATATGCTAACTCATTTAACACAAAAAAGAGCATGTAACCTATTAAAGTAATAGTCTAAAATTAAATCTTATTTTCCTGAGAGTAGGCTGGAATTGTTGTGGTAGACAGCAATTATATTACTTTGTTCAGAAAAATGTTTGAAAAGTCCAAAACCTATATTGAATTTATTTGGCTTCTGTGAAGGAGTCTTAATTTTTCCTTTTCCTCTTAAATTTTTATTCCTGAAAATAACAGGAAATTGACCAATAAGCTCAGCCCTTATGAGCCTGCACACATCATATTATCACAATGACTGATTCAATTCCTTATGTTAGAAAAGACTGGAAAGCTTGATTCTGGGAAAGTTATGGTATTGTATAATGGAATTGCTTTGGAGAGACTTTGAATTGTGCATAGATATTCTATAACTAGCTCTGTTTTGCTAACCCCATGATGAATGGCATCCTTTTTGATTGTCTATAATTGCATAACCAGACCAAGGGATGGATGTCCTTGAAAAGTCCTTCATGCTAGCCTGGCCTCTTGATTTAACTTAATCTTTTTAGCTGACTTCTTCCTAAAGTAGGATGTCTAGTGAGAAACAAAGTTTTAAGGGTCGAGCCTCTTCACCATCCAAGGCCAAAATGTGTCCCCAGTTCTTTGCCTAAGTCTATATTTATTCTTTTGTTTTAAGTGAAGGGACTGGGGGCTTAAACTTATTGAATTTTTTTTACTTTATTAATTTATTTTTTTCATTTATTTAGAATAGCTTCCCATGGTTACATGATTCATGATTCCACCCCACTTTCTGTCCCCCCTCTTGAAGCTGACAAGTAGTTCCACTGATTTATAAAAGTATCACTGTTCAAAACCTATTTCCATATTATTCATATTTGCAGTAGAGAGATCTTTTAACATCAAAACTTTAATCATATCCCTATCACACTACATGATCAATCATATGTTTTTCTTCTGTATTTCTGTTCCCACTGTTCTTTCTCTGGATGTGGATAGTGTTCTCTCTCATAAGTTCCCCTAGATCGTCCTGGGGCATTGCATTGCTGCTGGTAGAAAAGTCTATATCAGTCTTTGTGTACAATGTTCTCCTGGTTCTGCTTCTTTCATTCTGCATCAGTTCCTGGAGGTCTTTCCAGTTCACATAGAATTCCTCCAGTTCATTATTCCTTTCAGTTCTGAGACTTCAATATTGACAATATATTCCCTCTAATTCCCTAACTACCCAATTCCAAAGCCTCCTTAAATCCTACAACCTACTCCTTACCTACCCCCCCCCCAATGAAATGTATTCATTAAGAGTCAATAGGTACCAGATAATAGGCTTAATGGTAGTGATACAAAGAAGGGCAAGAAATGGTCCCACTTTCAAAGAATTCACAATAGAAGAGGGAGAAATGGGGCAAATAGTTATGTTTAAAAAAGATATAAATAGATAGATATATGATTAATCATAAATAATCAACAAAGGGAAGACACTGACATTAAAAAGGATCTTCAAAGGTTCTTATAAAAGGTAGGATTTTAGCCAAGACTTAAAGGAATATAGAAAGAAAGGGGAAAAAAACAGGAAAAAGATGGAGAGAGAATTCCAGGCATGTGAAAAAGCTGGTGAAAAACTCCAGTGATTCCCTATCACCTTCAAGATCAAATAGCAAATCCTCTGTTTGTCATTTAAGAACCTGAATAACTAAACCCCACCCCACCTGACTGCCTTCTCCTACCATCTTTCCAATCTTCTTATACCAAAAACAGTATGGGAGAGATTAGGTTTAGATTAACATCTTACAGCCTACCCCAAGATAAATTTAGAATGGGTGAAAGCCTTGAATATAAAGAAGGAAACTATAAGTAAATTAAGTGAACATAGAACAGTTTCCCTGTCAGATCTATAGGAAAGGAAAGATTTTAAGACCAAGCAAGAGATAAAGAATATTACAAAATGTAAAATAAATAATTTTGATTACATTAAATTAAAAAGGTTTTATACAAACAAAACCAATACAACCAAAATTAGAAGGGAAGCAAAAAATTGGGAAAAAATCTTTATAACAAAAGCCTCTGACAAAGGTCTAATTACTCAAATTTATAAGGAGCTTAATAAATTGTACAAAAAAATCAAGCCATTCCCCAATTGATAGATGGGCAAGGGACATGAATAGGCAATTTTCAGATAAAGAAATCAAAACTATCAATAAGCACATGAAAAAGTGTTCTGAATCTCTTATAATTAAAGAAATGCAAATCAAAACAACTCTGAGGTACCACCTCACACCTAGCAGATTATGTAACATGACAGCTAAGGTAATTAATAAATGTCTGAGGGGATGTGGCAAAATTGGGACATTAATGCATTGCTGGTGAAATTGTGAATTGATCCAATCATTCTGTATGGCAATTTGGAACTATACCCAAAGGGCACTAAAAGAATGCCTGCCCTTTGATCCAACCATACCACTGCTGGGTTTATACCCCAAAGAGTTTATAAGGAAAGATTTACACAAAAATATTTATAGTCGTGCTCTTTGTGGTAGGAAAAAATTGGAAAATAAGGGGATGCCCTTCAATTGGGGAATGGCCAATCTTCTTATACCTCATATACCTCCCCAACATTGACACTGGCCTCCTTACTGTTTCCCAAAAAAGACATTCTATCTCTATAATCTGGGGCATTTTCTTTAATTGTCCTCCATGCCTGGAATGCTTTCCCTCCTTATGTTTACTTTCTGGCTTCGTTGGCTTCCTTTGAGTCCCAATCAAAATCTCACCTTTTACAAGAAGCCTTTCCCAGTCCCTCAGTTCTAGTGCCTTGCCTCTGTTGATTATTTCCTTGTTATCCTGTAGAGGGAATATTTATACATATATGTTTGCAGCTCCATTAGACTGTGAGCTCCTCAAGGGCTTTGTTCTGGTTCAATCCGATCTTAGTTTTCATGACCCCATGGGCTACAGTATACCAGGCCCTTCAATTCATCACTATCTCCCAAAGTCAGGTCTGCTTTTTGTCTTTCTTTGTATCCCTAGTATTTAGCACAGTGCCCGGCACATAGTAGGCACTTGAGAACAGTATGATCTGATTGACTGAAAATGACCAGTCAGAAGATGGCCCTACACATAGAGAATCCCTGAATCTCACCTTTACCTACAAGTATTTCACATTCTTAAAAAGAAATCCTGACATTCTTCTCACTCACCATAACCTTCTCTCATTCTATCTTTGTGCCTCTCCTCTCCTAACTTTATTCTTTGACCTCATGAAGAACTTCAATCCCTCCATTGCTCAGTGATTTCTAAGACTATTGCCCCTACTTCAGCTCCAATTTTTTTTATCATTTTTTATTGTCATGCAAAACACACTTCCATATTGGCCATCGTTATAAGAGCACACTCATATGTAATCAAAACTCCAAAGATACAGTGATGGGAAAGACAACCCCAACAGTTCTTTCCCTGGAGGTGGATGGCATTCCCTGTCATAAGTGTTTCAAGATTGTCCCAGTTCATTGCATTGCTGAGAGTAGTCAATTTTTCACAGATAATCACCATCCAATATTGCTGTTATTTGGACAATGTTCTCCCAGTTCTGTTTATTTCGCTCTGCGTCAGTTCCCTCAGATCTTTCCAGCTTTTTCTGAAATCATCTTGCTTATTATTTCTTATAGCACAATAGTAATAACACATTACTATTCCATTATCAACATGTACCACAATTTGTTCAGCTATTCCCCAATTGATGGACACCCCCTCAATTTCCAATTCTTTGCCACCACAAAAAGTCAGCTCCAATTTTTTCCCATTCCAATCTCTACCTTATTGCTACCCATTCCACTGCTGCATTATCCTCTAGTTTTAAATCCTCATGAATTCCAATCCCTCCATTACTCAGTGATTTCTAAGGCTATTACCCCTACTTCAGCTCTAATTTCTTTCCATTCCAATCTCAACCTTATTGCTACTAATTCCAATTCTAAATTATCCTCTACTTTCAAATCCTTTCCAATCACTTATTGTCCTATCAATGATTATCTCATACCAAACCTGAGTTTTGGCTCATTGTCACTATGTGTCCTTTACTCCTACTCACAAGCATAGTAGGAAGCAATTACTATATTTTTACTGACTGATTGGTTGAATGAAGATGGAACGTGAATGTAAGATATTTCTCAGTTGTGTATAAGAAGGGTTTAGGGCAGTTGGGTGGCCCAGTAGAGAAAGCTCTAGACCTGGAATCAAGAAGACCTGAATTCAAATTTGGCCTCAGATGCTTACTAACCACAGGACTCTGGGCAAGTCACTTAACCTTGTTTGGTTCAGTTTCCTCACCTGTAAAATGATTTGGAGAATTTGGCCAAACACTGCAGTATCTTTGCCAAGAAAACCCCAAGTGGAGTCACAGAGAGTTGGGTGACTGAAATAACTAAACAGTAACAGCAAGGAATCACAGCCTAATTGAGAGATTTTCCTACTTTACTAATTTTGGAGCATATTCTAGATCTTATCCCTAGAATTAAAGTGAACTGAAGACCCAGACAAAAAGCAAGGTGAAACAATGTATATTTTTCCAAACTTGGAATTGAAAAGACCCGAATTCAAATCTTACCTTAGACACATACTACTTGTATATCCCAGATCAAATCACTTAACCTTATTTGTCTCAATTTCCTCATCTGTAAAATGAGCTGGACAAGGAAAACCACTGTAGTATCTTGACCAAGAAAACCTTAAATGAGATCATCCAGAGTTCCCATTTGCCTCAGCTCTTAGACCACTCATGATGTTATATCTAGTTGGCTTTTCATTGGACAGTCTGGGTCATGTGTTCTGACATCCAGGCATGTAATCACACCACGCCATATGCCATGTTAGGGGCTTCTGGCCACCCATTCAGGACATCAGAAACTGCACTGTCACCCTGTGTCCTACCTTAGTGCACGTGTGCCAGTTAATGAATTATGTTTTTGTGTTAATTTCACTGAAAATCCCCCCTCTGATTATTTTGAGAAACTAGCATGTTGACTAGAAATAAGACTAGGGGATCACATCACCCTTTTTGTCAGATTTCCATCCTCTTTTTTCTTTAGTACGGCAACTTCCTTTAGCCATGGCAGATGGTGGGTAACTACCATCTTGCTACACCTATCCTACATACCTATAAGCTCTGAACTACCTTCAAGAGTCTTTGAATGTGAATGAAGGAATTGTTATAATTTTAATTTATGCATATATAATTTAATATATTTCTTAAATTTAATTTTCTCTCTCCTTGTTTTTGGGAGAATTGATCCATATATTATTTAATGTGTTTTTTTTAGATCAATAACCTACCTAATAGCTTAGCCATACATCCTGTGTCAAGTCTATTGTTGATATGTTACATTCAAATTATGTTAGAATTAGATCTTGGGCAGGATCTTATACACCTGAAGGGAAATTATGCAATTATCCCAAAAGTCCAAAGTCTACAATATTTTTAAACCAATTTTAGAAAATGATATCTACAATAACCTAGACTAGGAAAGTAAATCTCCTAGAGAAGATGCTTTAAGGACAATCATGATTTCAAATGGACTACAAAGATGACAACAATAAAAGACATTTCCAGAAATCAAACACTATATTATGAGACTCTGAGTGAATCTTTGGATATAATAAACTGGACTAGGAGAGGGCTGAATCCTCCACCTACTTTTGTTCTTCTCATGAGTTGTTATTTTATTTTGATTGTACTCTTGTGCCCCCAGTGGCTCCTTGTCAATGTGTCTATCAATCATTTATTTTTATTACCCAAATTGTAATTACACTCTTCATAAAATGTAAATATCTTTTGTGTCCTTATGCACCCTAGTGGAACATTTCTAAAATGTATAGATACCATATGCAGAATGATTCACTAGGGAGACCAACATGTTAATTTCCTGGAAAATCAAAAGTAGGGAGACTTAGCATGATGGTCTCCCAAAGAATGAAAGTGGGAATGTGAATTAAATATTTAGAGGACTCCAGTTCCAGAAAAACTTACCTCATTAAGTAGGACCCCAGAGAGTCATGTGTTTTAATTTGGCAGTGTGGCAGACAAGGTTCCTGACTGGTGGAAGTCAAAGAATGTGATAGGTGAAGACTGAAGTGAAATTTTTAGCAGAAGGTTTTAGACTAAGTTTAAAAGGACAACAGGTCAGGTAGCTCGCTCTTTTTGTAACTTTTTCAAGCAAACCAGCTCTCTCTCTCTCTCTCTCTCTCTCTCTCTCTCTCTCTCTCTCTCTCTCTCTCTCTTTGTAA